>NW_022280125.1:406441-428263 GCF_004355925.1 Anarrhichthys ocellatus
ATAATTTATGATATATATATATATATATATATATATATAAAAAGTATATAAATAACCAAGTTTGGCATGTATAATCATGATCCACAGAGTTGGAGTCTCATTATTAGTGACATTGTTGTATGTAGAGCAGGGGTCTCAAACTCAAGGCCCGCGGGCCAAATCCGTCCCGCAACGTCATTTTATGTGGCCCGCGAATCCTCCAGCAAAAAAAAAAAAGTTTAAAAACAATTTAATAAAAAAATAAATAATTAAAAGTTAGACTTGATAATAAAAATATCCCCGTAGTCGAAATTATGAGATAGAAAGTCAAAATTATGATAGAAATTCAGAATTATGAGATACTTAAACACAGTCATAGAAGCAGCTCTTTGGCTGGTTAATGTACATGTGACATGGAAATGTATTGTGAGTACATTGAAGACTAAACGTGGCTTTACAACACATGAAATACTTCATGTGGGATTGTGCAAATGCACCCTTGAAAGGATTTTAAGCTTTGAACAAAGTTATTGTAATAACTTGTTTGATATTTGTCTTTGCTATTTTCTTTAAAAGTTTGATCTTTGATAAGAGTAATGTGGGTTTCTGAACCCTAAATTAAAAGGATTTAAGTTATAATAACAGAAATGTGCTTAAATATATTTTTACATTTATATAACTGCATGTACAATATTTTTACACTTGAATAAACAATAATCAAATGCAGAGACAGTTATTTACCAATATGTTAGGAGTAGTTACATTTACACAGTCTTACATTTACAACCGGCCCTTTGTGGGCGACCGTGATGCTGATGTGGCCCAGAGTGAAAATGAGTTTGAGACCCCTGATGTAGAGGGATGAGCAGTCAGTTTCACCTCGACCAATATGATTGTCCATGAGTCATTATCTTAAAAAAATAGCAACTCATGAATGCCTTTGCTCATCTCTAACTCTTATTGGGAGTCCATTTATTTATTTGTCTTTTTAAGGAACCAAAGTGTTTGCTTATTCTTTGATTATCCCCAAAGACAATGACTGGTTTTATTTCTTACATAGAAAAACCCCCTACTTATTGTGCATAATGAAATACATTATACAGAATGTGTATGTGTGTTTTTGCGTTTTAGGAAAGCTATGAATTTTCTTATGTAGAGTCGTGGAAATAACGCTTTTAATCTGAAAATGTGACCGGAAGCCACACGGTTGTTGTTCCTGCCAGCGAAAAAAACAACACGAAAGTCGGTTTATCTTTCTTTCACACACACTGACACTGGAGATGGCTGCGGTTGAGAATTTGAGAAATGTAATCAACGAGCGACTGACTGAGGTTATCGACGAAATATTAGCAGTTTTTACACAAACTTTATCGGCTTACAAGGAGGAGATTTATCGCCAGCGCAGACTGTTGGATGTCGTCCTGAGGCCTGAGATAAATCTACTCCGGACATGGTGAGTACCATCAATAATGTGGTCGGTGCACACTTTAGACTAATGTGAGTAATACTTTATTTTTTCTTTACTTGACATTCTGACAAATACACAGACATTGCAATACCGTCTCACGTTTCTGTCCAGTCTGTTCCGGTGTTACGTCCCTACTGGTTTCCCTTCCGACTGGTTTCTGGACCTACTGCTTTCCCTTCCGTGCGTGTGTTGTGTTGTGTTCGCTTAACAGCTGCAGCGGTTTTCTGCCTCTGTCGCCTGATTCGTCACACATTCACAAACATATTGCTGGAGATCGAAAAGACACATATATCAATTGCAGGGATTACGATTGTATAAATTAGCACTGCATCACAGCCACGTATGAAGAAATACATAGAAGAAAATACATTTATGCAAAGATCGCAACAACCTGAATTCGAACTCTGGCGAGCAAAATAATAACAAACCCAAATACGGTCGCGCTACGCGGTCCGCCACTTACTCTGACAGATGCATCAGTCATTCACGTATTTACGGCCCAGGGAAAGTTTTGGTTTAGGGTGAACTGAAACAACTGGTTTCCTTGGGCGTCTCTCCGAACACTTACAAACATACGACCATACACCACCAACGCATTTTGACGAAAACAAATGTATTTTTGGACGATTATAGAGTGACGATCGTACTTTGAAAATACACTAAATACTTACTTTGTCAACTTACTTTGTTGACAATTTCTTTGCCACGGTTGGTCAGATTGCCCAATGTGATGCCTGCCAGAAAAACAGGACCTGTATGATGGAGACAATTCAGTATAACCCGTAGAGGTGAATAAACATTCAATTTAACATGTTGTATGAAGTCTTGTTGGTGTAATCTTTGGTTTGCATTCTAAGGTGACTGAGCCCTTCAGACTAGTCTGGATGGATCTAGTTGGCAAGCTGAATTGCACCAACAATGGTTACGTATGTGTGTGGACTACTTCACAAAGTGGCTAGAAGTCTACCCTCTAACAACTAAGAGAGCTGAAGTAGTGACATTGTGCATAATATATATTTTTTAAGCATGGCGCCCCAAAACGTATCCTGACCGACCGAACAAGAGTTCGCAATTATTTAGTGTATTTTCAAAGTACGATCGTCACTGTATAATCGTCACAAAAGTACATTTGTTTTTGTCAAAATGCGTCGGTGGTGTATGGGCAAAGCCTCGCGAAAAAGCATTGATAAGGTTTTGTTCGAAGATACGCCCCAGGAAACCAGTTGTTTCAGTTCAACCTAAACCAAAACGTTTCCTGGACACTGATGAGGTATGACTTGGTGAATAAATTACTGAATGTCTGTTAAATTACTATGCATAAGTGGCGGAGTGCGTAGCGCGACCGCCTTAAGGAGTTTTGCTCGCCAGAGTTCGAATCCAGGTTGTTGCGATCTTTGCATAAATGTATTTTCTTCTATGCATTTCTTCATACGTGGCTGTGATGCAGTGCTAATTTATACAATCGTAATCCCTGCAATTGATATGAGATGTGTCTTTTCGATCTCCAGCAATATGTTTGTGAATGTGTGACGAATCAGGCGACAGAGGCAGAAAACCGCTGCAGCTGTTAAGCGAACACAACACACGCACGGAAGGGAAACCAGTAGGTGCAGAAACCAGTAGGGACGTAACACCGGCCAGTGCAGGGAATGAAGGCTGGGACATGCTCTGCGCATGTGTTGTACCTAAATGTTGTAACACGTACCATCTCCTTTACTTGACGATAGTGTTCGTGAAGAGAGAGTCAGCCAATCGCCTTTCGCTCCGTGGTAGCGGATCGTTCTTCTTCATGGACTCTACTCTCGGTAATAATCCACTTGTTGCCCTGTCGCCATCTCCCGGTTTCACACTCATTCACACACATTAGCCTCCCTGAAGAGCAACAGTTCACAACATTTCTCACGTGACTCAGACCTTCCTTTCACATGATTTGAGTGACAAACAAATATTTGTACTTTGGGGAATGTGCTTTTTCTATCTGGAAATGGAAACAATAAAAGTACAAGATAAAAAGTACAAACTGATCCAGGAAGCCATTCTTAGCCGGTGTCCCCACAAACTGCAGCCTAACCTGAGTAACCTCATAGTGTCTTCTTCTTTCATTTCGTTATTCATTCAGTCCATATCAAAGATATTAATTAGTTTCTCAGGAAAATCTAAAGTTACTGATTTTATGTGTTGACAGTCATTTTAACAGCGTTTTTCACCTCAAGTTTTCATATTAGAGTCAAGTCACCCTCAGCTCAGAATAAAACCTCTCCATGTCCTTTGTTGCAAGTGGAAGATGTTTTTAATATACATATATAATGCTGTGACTCTGTCCACACAGTTAATGCCAACTGTCACAGATTGAACATAATTCATGCAATATTGCCGATTATATGTTAATATGTCTGAGTAAGCAGGGTCATGGTGTAACTGTAGAATGTAGTTTGAAAGTGAGTTTTTTAAAACTGGCTGCGTATATTGAACGTGTTTTAACAGCATTTCAATGACGGTGTTAAACAATATTACATTTGTTGAAGTAGCTGAAATAAAGCTACTGAATGCAATTGAGCCAATAAGTGTGAAATATGTCTTACATTTAAAATCCACAATATTTTAAACGACCAAACACATTGTTACTGGATCACATTGTGATCTTACACTGTCTCTTATCTCTATTGAACAATACATTTTTTAAATCTTCAACTATATTTGTCATCTTCTGTTGGCCCCTGTGTTTTGTCCCCGTCAGATTAAAGCTGTTTGAGATATATGTAGGGTACAGCCTATTATTATTAGGTTATGGACAACACTGAATAAAACTTTATTGTGTAAACATTTTGACATTTCCCCCCTCTAACTCAGGCTCTTGTTTAAAGATCAATGTGCAGAGTCCATATATAGCTTATATGCATGAATATCTCTACTTTCACTGAATTAAAATGAAGGTTGCCTGTTTACCTGTTGCCATGGTGTATCGTGGAATCAGAGCTCCATTGATGATGGCTGTTGTAATTCACCACACACAAGCCCAACCCAGAGTGAACAAACTCAGAGTTGACTCTGATCTGATCAGCTGTTGTGGAAACGAAAACTCCAGTTTTCCATCTCAGAGATTCAGGGTTAGGCTCAGAGTTTGTTAAAGCAGTCAAAGTTAATGGACAGAACAAAAATGTGTAATAATACATATGATAATGAATTACAATTGATACTGTGACGGCCCCTGCCTCTAACCACTGTAAAAGTATGCTTTTGTCCCTTTGTCCCTGAAGGAGTCACAGGAAGCAGTCATGGTAGATTACTTGATGCAGAGCACCTGGTCCTGGAGCTCCGAGGGCATGAAAGCCCTGCTCCAGTGTTGCTCTGCCCTGGCTCTCTCCTGCGCATGCTGAGTGATCCCTGCCAGTGGCTGCCCGTTTATACTTTGGTTTTGGTCTTTTGTTTTGCTGACAACACCCCACACTTCATCACACACACATTCACGTTTACATTACTGACGTTACTGACTGACACACTTCACATAGGTAACTATTTCTTTATTTAGTTATAATAAATACCTTTACGTTACCATCATCCCTTGTGTCCTTTCCATATTTGTCATAGCCTAGGAGCCGGGTTACAACAATACAAACAGCTGCTAAACAACTAAAAGAAAAGCTGTTAAGTGAATCCTCTCTTTATAAAACCATGGAGTGCTGTACTTCGTTTTGTTCAGATGGAGGACTTTCAAATCAATGTAATCTTACAATAAGCAGAAATATCTGTAGGCATGGAAAATGCTCTTACCTGGGAAGAAGACCAGAGGGCCGATCTGTTCCAGTACTTGGGCGGGTGTTGGAGAATATCAGGAAGGCGTCATCAGATGAGGACAGCGCTGCTAGCAGAGTCGTATCATCTCCTGAGGTGTTTGCTGACCCTCCTCTCTAAGGTCTCAACTGTTGAGATTAGGACTGCATAGACGAGGAGGGGCCACAGTATCCTGGGAAGAATGCCATGCTGATAGACCCAGGCTTTAAACTTTCAAGGTAGGCCCGACTTGTCCACAGCTTTCAGCCAGCCATCCAACTCCGTGCTGGTCGAATGGATAGCAGTTGTGTCCCTCAGAGAGCAAAAACCTTGCCCAAGCTCTTGACTGCCTTCTCTGTCATGGTTGGAATGGCTATGCCTGCGATGTTGAATCTGAACTAATCCTCCCCCTTCCTTTTCCTCAGCACTAGCTTCTCAAGTCCTGTCAGAATCCACCGGCAGCCTGGGACTGATTCTGTGGTGACTGTGAGGTCATCCATGAATGCCCTGATGGATGGTTGCCGTTTAGCGTAATTCAATCTGGGTCCTCTGCACTCGGGTTCAGCTGAATTTGTGAGCATGTTCATGGCTAGGGAGAACATTGTCACAAAGATAGTGCACCCTGTGATGATACCAATCTTAACCTTATACCATCCTGATGTAATTGCTCCTGAAGATGATGATCTTTGGTCAGAGTGAATTGCAGCAGCTTGTGTGGGATGGAACCAGGTCAAGCCATAACACTGACATGTTGCCCTTGTTTTCTCTGGCCTCCCTGATGAGCTGTCACCACACCGGTGTGCTCCAGACAGCCTGGTATCCCTGATATGCAACCCTTCTGGACTGATATGTCGATGCAGGTGTTCTTTGCCAGGTAGGTGAAACAGCACTGAAGAAGATCTTAGCCTAGACACACAGCAAAGAGATGATGCAAGTCTATCGGGGTGGAGTTTTCCTCCTTAGGAATTCACACCCCTTCGGTCACTCTCCACTGATCTGAGATATTCCCCCTTCTCCAGAAGACTCGTAACATTTTCCATAGATGCAGCAGGAGTTTGGAACAGTTCTTGTACACTTTGTACGAGGTGCCGCTTGGTCCTGGAGCGGAGTTTGCCCTTGCCTTACGGACAACCTCTCTGACTTCCTTTAGCTGCAGCTCCGACATGTTGATCTGCACTTCCGGTGAAGGGGGGTCTATTAAGATGTTGCACTCTCCCAACTCCTGCTGTCTTTCAGGGCCGCTGTATATCTGCCTTTAGATGTTAGTCTATGTCTTCCTGGGAGCAGACCAGTTTGCCACTGCGCTTCTGCCCCAGCAACTCCAAGGTGAAATTTAAGGGGTTGGCAATAAAGGCGACACGCTTTTGAGCCCTTCCTCACCAGAATGCTACTCTGCCTGGTGAGGACTCTGATCTTTTCTGTAGGATGCACATAAACTGGGCCAAGCCAATGCATTCTTCTTTTCCTACATTTGACCGTTGCCTCCAAAATGTGGTTGACATCTTGGTCAAACTGTTTCCAAAGTGAAGTCATATTGGGGACTGTGGCTCAATGGAGAGCAGGGTCGTCCTTCAATCAGAGGATCGGTGGCTCCGCAAGTCTATGTCGATGTGTCCTTGGGCACTTAACCCCAAAATTGCTCCCGTAGCTGTGCCTACAGTGTGTGAATGTTGTCTGAATGTTAGATAGGCAGGTGGCACCTTGCATGGATCCCTGCATCAGTGTATGGATCGGTGTGAATGGGTAAATGATCGCATGTAGTGTTAAAGAGCTTTGAGTGGTCGACTAGAAATGTGCTATACAAGTACAGTCCATTTACCATATTAGCATCCATCTTCTGTTAGACTCAATGCTAGAGGGATTAGTTTGCAACTCTTGGAGGTTCTGGGCAATATGGGGTGACTCCAGGCCTGGCTCCTCCTGTGTCTCACCAGGTTGGACACCTGTGCGTGTTGCTGCTCCTGCTCCCGCCAGACAGTTTATCTTCGCTTGGTGGATCTTTAAGTAGTGATACCCTAACCCCAACCCTAACCCTAACCTCACCTGTCCAACAGTAACCACATACTCTGTTTTCTTTTCGTTGCCATGGATTTTAGTATCTTCCTGTTTGGATTTCCCTTTTTGTGGTCACTGAGCCTGTATTTGGTGAGGATCGGTCTCTGCTTCATATCTCTGACAGTAGAGAGATATTCTGACAATTTGTCATCTTTTTTTGGGGCCAGATTACTTTCTATTCTACTTTGGCTTTCAGTTTCTTCTTTCCAATGTTCTAAATACTCTTCACTGTTCTTTATAATCTCTCTCTCTCTCTCTCTCTCTCTCTCTCTCTCTTTATAATATTTAATTATTTAATCAATTGAAATGATCCCTGACATGAATAAAAGGGAGACAGGCAGGAAAGGCTTTTTTTCGGTTTATTTCACTGAAGTTATAATAAACAAAATCTAAAACAACTGTTTTAATGTTCAGTTGTTGAATTCTTTTTCACACATTCATATTGAAATCAGAGGCTTTAACATGTATTAATAACCCAACATAGTCACTTCTCTCATATCTGCATTGACTCAGCAATGTTGATAAAAAGTCACACACTGTCAGGATGTGAATGTGCACACACACACATGCATTTGCAATTCTTGTATGAGAAAGAATCTGTGAACCTGTACCACTGAAACATAAAAATCAAACCTGTAATAACCACAATATTAACCATCTAATGTTGGGACAATATAGACACATTTTAATTTAACTTTAGTCATCTCCTGGTGGAAAAATGGTTAGAGTCCAAATATATAATTTCTTAATATATCATATCATAATATCTCTGTGGTTCAGTGCAGTGTTTTATCTTTCATCCAGCACATATCTAAACCTACTTCCAGCTCAAACTCTACATGAGGGTAATATGTGGTTAAAATGTTAATTTCAGTAGTAAACTTACAAAACAAAAACTACCAGTCCTATTTGAACGAAAACCAAATAATGTCAGCACATTATGTCATTTTGGATGAAAGAGATAATAAAGGAATGTTATCAAATCAAAAAAGTGTGAAATAATAACAATAAAACTATGTTTGACGATTAGGTCCCTACTCCCCAAAACAGAACCAGCTGTAAGTGCTTGTACACGGTAATGATGTTGAACTACATGTTTGATTCACTGTGAGTACGTTTGTCATTTTCAAAATCACTATCTTGGGAGATGAGCTTGTAGGGTTTCTTCCTCTCCCTCTCCTCCAGCACTGAGTTTCCCATCTCCACGTCTTTGCTGCGGAGCTCATGTCGGGACAGGAACTCCACAATGCCGGCTCCGATTGAATCCCCCAAGACATTGGTCGTGGTACGCAGACGGTCCCTACTCTCCAGCATGAACAAAGACAATAAAAGGGCAATTAAGTGGGCAAACATGCTGGGTGCACGGTAACTGCAGCTATATTTGAGGGCAGAGTTGCTTTTCTTCATTTAGTTGTATGCAACTGAAATGAGGTAAAATGCAAATAAAATACTTTGCCAAATACAATCATTTATTAGACGAGCAGATGGAGCTGGAGCCAGAATGCTATTAGCTTAGTTTAGCATAAAGACTACCAACAGCTATCATGGCTCTGTAACCAGCACCTCTAAAGCTCACTGATGAACATGTTATATTTTGACATACTGTATATAACTTTTATCTTTCATTTGTATAACAAAAAAAGTAAAAAAAAAACAAGTTCTGGATTGATGGGTGGTTATGTTCTGGACTATTTCTTTGCTGAGAGCAGTGACTTCCTGAAACCTGCCCCCGGCCAACAAAAAGGTCTCTAGTAGGTAGTTCCCCCAAGGCTTAACCTTTTGTAATGTGAGCTGTATCTAAAGTCTTAAAACCTTTCAGCCTGAGGGGAAGCTAAGCTTGACAACTAGCCTGAGTGGACCAGACTAGTCTCAAGGAAAGTTTCGATGAGAACTTAGGCCAGACTTACCTAAACCTGAAAATAAGCCTGGTTCGCTGTTATTCTTGCTTTATAAAACACAGCTGTAGCTTTAGAACATACAGGCGTTTATTCATTAAACACTATACTATACTTCTGGGCCTGTCTTCGTGTGGGAATGCTTTGACAGACAGTCAGATTTGGTCCATTCCAGTCAAAGGAGAGAAGGGTATTTTTCTTATTACCCCAGTTAGCTGAGTAATTTCAGGGAAGGGTATTCTAATTGAAATGATTAATTTGGGAAACCTAATTATGTTTCTATGTTAAAACTCATTGCAAAAATATTCAATACAAAAGGGAAGATGTAGAACGAGACTCCGGGGAGAGAGAAGTATGTCACTAGGTGGTAGTAGATACAGATCTGCTTCTGACCTTTAAGATGACAGAGTTAAAGTTACAGCACTTCACAGAGCAACGTGTCACACACAATGTATTATTGTTCACATGTTCATGATCCAGGAAGCCACTCACAGAAACCAATCAACCGCAATGATGAGAGTGATGTCATCAGTAGGAAGTCCAACAGAGGTCAGTACAATCACCATGGTGACCAGGCCTGCCTGAGGGATGCCAGCAGCTCCGATACTGGCTGCAGTCGCCGTAATACTAGATTGAAGAGAAAGCATACACAGATAAAAATGCTGGGATTTTTCATTTGTTTTGCAGAAGCATAATCTATGATCCTCCTGTTTTTTTTAACCTGATGGTGATGATCTGACCAAAGTTCATCTCTATATTGTTGACCTGGGCAATAAAGATGGCTGCCAGTGCCTCATACAGAGCTGTTCCATCCATGTTGATGGTGGCACCCACAGGCAGCACGAAACGTGTGATTCGCTTGTCAATTTTGTTGTTCTCCTCCAGACATTTAAAGGTGACAGGGAGGGTGGCTGAGCTGAGAGATGGAAGAATGGAAAAATAGTTTAAAAAACAGTCTTACATGTTGGGAAATATCCTTCACAGGTGGAAATTCTGATTCACTTTGCTTGAATTGTTGCATTCAGTTCATTTTTTGCTTGGCTCACTTTTTTTCTAAGCTAAGTGATTCCATCTCATTCAAATGCACTTCAGCATGAAGCCCACTGTACACCAGTCAGTGATCATATCACCATTCAGTCTAGAAGTGTTCAGTACATGAACACATCTTTAACAGCAAATCTTCAAACTGAACTGACTATACTGAACCGCCATACAATCTAAATAGATTGGATGGACTACCCACCTGTGCGCTTACCTATCTACATATCCACCTACCCACCTGTGTGCTTACCTGTATACGTATCTACCTATCCACCTGTGCGCTTACCTGTATACATATCTACCTACCCACCTGTGTGCTTACCTATCTACATATCTACCTATCCACCTGTGTGCTTACCTATCTACGTATCTACCTACCCACCTGTGTGCTTACCTACTTTCCTGTCCACCTACCCTGCTGTCTACCTACCTGTCTTCCTTCCCTACCTGTCTAACATTACTAACAGTAGCAATGTTTGTTGTTTATGTTCATAATGATCATTTTGGAGGGAGGCTTAAAGGGACTATCAGGCTTGCAGACATTCTTTCTAGATTTAAGGACTTTTGGATTTAGTGCTGCTAGCTAATTTCACTGTAAAATAGTTGGCAACATAGGCTGGGTTTTTATTTCATTCAATAACTTTAAATAAATGTAGGCTACTTATTTACTTTCCACCACTGCCGATAAGAACTGTTAATAGCTCAGTGGCCGACTAATTTGCAGCAGAGTTATGGCTGTCTCTGTGGCTTTCATGGCATTTCAGTAAGCTTTTAGGAAGTAATGTATGTGTATCATGACTGAGCTGACAACAGTGCTTTCAGTTATGCAGCTTTCTTTCCTATCTTTACTCAAGAGTGAGTTCTTATTGATTTAATTTAATATTTTGAAATGTTCTCCCTCTAAACCCTGTCCTCACACACAAACACCCCCTGCTTGCGCTTGGATTTCTGTTTAAACTGTATGCTTGCACTCAGATATATCGTTGCTTGCACAGATTTCTTGCGTTCCAGCTTCAGCCCCTCTCCTCACAAGCAGTCTGAGCAGAAATCCAAGTGCAAGCAGGGGCTGTTTGAGTATGAGGACAGGGTTTAGAGGGAGAGCATTATACAGACTGATATGAAATCAATAAGTCATGCTTTCAAATTGAAAGCCCACACTCTTGAATAAAGATAGGAAAATTCAATTTCAATTAAATTTAATTTTGTAGAGCCCGAAATCACAAATCACAAATTTGCCTTAGAGGGCTTCATATCCAGTCAGCAGTGAGGAGCTCCACTAAAGACGAGTCAGTCAGTATAGTTCGCTCCGTTTAAAGATTTGGTGTTAAATATTAGCTTGTACATGTACTGAAGACCTCTAATATCATCTGTCTGCCATCAAACTCATAATGATTTGGTAAAACATTGTTAATAATGATTGTGAGGAATCATTAACAGTAATCAATGAACATAGACAGACAGTCTCCTAATATATGTAGCCTTAAATGCAAGATATTCATTATTACGTTTAGAATTTGAACCACCTTTTTAAGACACGTAAAAGCTTCTAAATACACTAGAGAGGTATTTACTGACATATTTTATATTGTAGAACGAAACGTTAAAATCTCTTCTGTATTAAGCACATTCCTTATTTCAGGCATCCAACCAAAAACACATTGAGAAAACAATGAATAATATTAACTTCAGCAACTAATGCTACCTTTGGCCCCCAAGGCATGCACTGTTTTACAGTACAGGGCTATTGAAACCCGTAACTTCAGAAGAAAAACAAACTAGCCAACAAACCAAGGTAAAAGAAAGGAGACAAATTTGGCCCTGTCCTGTCCCAACCGAAGCGCCTCTTTGTCCCACGGCTCAACCTGTGTTTCCCTCCGTTCTTCCAATGCTTAATATTGTCTCCCTCATTTCACTCTCCCCTCTGTCTTGTACCAACTGGAGGCCTGTACTACAAAGCCAGTTCAAGCATCCAGATATCTTTTGGTTATCTGGTTTAACTAACCCTAACTACCGTGATCCCGCTAAACGGTCCTACAAAGCTGTTTATCAACTTCACAGAAAAGGGTTTACAGCAAGTTAAAATCATAATCCAGACTAAAAACTACACAGTTTAAACAGACAAATGCAAAAGAAATGTGTGAAATAACAAATTTAAAATTTCACTGCTTCATATAGAGCACGATAGGTCTGACTATAATTACATGTGTGTATTCCATCAAATTAATGTGTTGCTTACATGTGTTCTTATTCTTTCAACTGCAACCCCAGCAGTGTGAAACAGACTTGGGAAAAAATTTAAAAAAAGATATAAAAACATAATTCAATGCAGTAAGAAGGTTTCCTTCCATAACTTATAATCACCACAGCATACATTAAGGTAACCGGAGCAAAGTAACAAAAGGCAATGCATCCAGTCTGTGACTGCAACACACGGCTCAAGAAGCTAATACACATAAGTGAATGTAGGATATGAATATATGATATGAGAATATATACAGATCAAGTCTGTTTCACACCACCGGGGTTACAGCTGGAAGAACAAGGCTAAAATATTGTGACACGCGCCATAAGAACACATCTAAGCAACACATTAACTTAACAGAATACACACACGTAATTATAGTCGGATCTATCATGCTCTAGATGAAGCAGTGAAATTATAAATCTGTTATTTTACACATTCACACAGCCATTGATTTATTATCAGATGTCTTTTCTGCATGTGTCAGTTTAAACTGTGTTACTATCAGTCTGGATTATGACTTTAACTGCTTCATAATTGTGTAATATTATAACTATTCATGAGCACATAACCTGCTCCGGAGCAGGTTATGTGCTCAGCATCAGTTACCATGACGATCTATCCCGGTAAGAAGTGAACCTCCGTCGTACGACTGTAAACCCAGAGTTAATCCTGAAGTTACCTCGCTAAACTTAAATCCTGCTTCACAGTACAGGCCTACGGTCTTACTCTCACGTCGTCAAATACAGACTCAAGAGACTTAGCATCTGTATGAGACGCATCAGGCTTTCAACTAACCCAATGTAAACCCATCCGCATCAAGTTTAGATGCTCATAGCAATGGACATAGTGTTAAGAGTGAGAAAGTGCTCCAAGGGCTGGAGGGAGGATGTGGTGGATGGGTCAAACAAATACAGGACTTTCACTCAGGGGGCCGCCGTTTGTGTCCTGTGTAAAACCAAAAGTTGAGTTACTTTTACTGACATCACTGAGTCACATGACGTTACATCCGTACCTATTTGAACCCATACTAAGATCAAAAAAACTAAAAGTTCAAACTGTACAAATTTCCACACCTGGATGCAGCCCTCACAATTCTGATGGCAAAAAGGTTTGACAATTGGACAGACTTAGATTGAAGCATACGGACACGTTTATCAGACAAAACAGGTTTTGGGTCGTTCAAAGGCCAAGTGTAGTTCGTTTTAGGGAATAGTTGTGATTCATTTATTGAAGTGTGGTAGTGTCGGACACGACTCACCTGGAGGAGGTCCCCAGGGCTGTTATCAAGGCTTGCAGGAGACCAGCAATGAAGATAAAAGGGTTTTGCCGAGTGATAACAAAATAAAGTGTGGGAAGAATAAGAACTCCATGTATCAGTAAGCCAATGATAACTGTGATGGTATACATGGCCAGCTGGCCACCCATCTGTGTCAGATCATCCATTTCCACAATCTTTCCTGCAATCAGGAACAGGATACCAATAGGAGCATACCTGAGAGGACGAGAGGAACAGCGAGTTATTGAAAATAAGTGTGACGTTCAACACCTCCCACTGAAAGCAAAGTCTTACCACATGATGATGGCAACCAAGCGCATGATAGCTTCATTGAGGCTGTCGAAGAAATCCCTCAGGATCTGGCCCTGCTCCTTCATGCTGCCAATTATTAGACCAAAGCACATGGAGAAGACCACCAGCCCGAGAGCATTGACCCCATTCACCTGACCCGACACTGGGATCACTTCCTCCCGGGTGATCTCCATGACCTCTTGCATGCCATTGGTCGAGTTGAAGAGGGTGTCATTCACTGTGACAGTCACATGGACTGTTCGCTTTCCATATTTGGTTTTGAACTGGAGAATGAGAGAGTTGAAGGACTTATACTAGTGGACTTTGAAACATACCACTGCACTAGTTAACATTCAGAATCCGGTCGATATACTTTGAGTTAAATTACTGTGCCCTCCTGGCTCACCCAATGTTTATAGTAGTGATTATGGGCATTCACTCTAACTCTAACATTAACCCTATACCAACCAGATTCTTCCACGACCTCCCTAAGCCAATCATATTGTTGCTGTCAGATTTTGAAGCTGTTCTCCTCTCTGCTGCTGTCAGAACCGATACGACCCCCCTCCACCCCCTTCACCTTCAGTCATATCTAGTGACCAGTCCAGTGATCTTCACCACCACCAGGGCAGTCCGATCCCGGCTCCTCTAGTCCATGTCGATGTGTCCTTGGGCAAGACACATAACCCCAATTTGCCCCTGAAGGCTGTGCCATTTGTGTATGAATGTGCATGAATGGGAATTAGTCTAGTCCTGATGTGTAGAAATATACAAATGCAAATCCATTTACCACCACCAGTGTCTGGACTCCAGGGGGAAGCATTCCTGAACTAAATACCTCATGACGACCCCCTTCACTATTCTACGTCCCAATGGGGTCTAATGGCCAGAGACCCTTCACTATTCATCTCATTGTGCTCTATGTAATGAATTATTGTTCACTCTAAATGAAGACTCTCCTGATTGAAATGAACACTCTAGGGGCTAGAGGCTGCTTGTCAAAAGATTACCTATTTTCGGTCTTCATAGATAAAAGCTACTGCAAATTGAGTGTCAATATTCGTTGTGAAGCTCACCTGCTGTGTGCAGGCTTGGACCAAGTTCGGTGGAAACATATTTCTGTAATGAGAAATCACACAGTGAGTAAGAGATGATTTTGGCCAGTTCCATTCAAACTTTGTGAATACTATCATTTATATATGCAGGTTACCTGATCAGATCTAAGAAGGCATCAGCAGGACTGACTTGCTCTATCTTTTGCTGCTTTCCAAACTCAGCTTTTGATCCTTTTCCTGGGTGGATGATGAGGACGACTATGATACCAATGAAGACTGCGATAAAGGTCGTGGTCATGTAGTAAATCAGGGCTCTCATGCCCATCTTTCCTGAGGCTTTGCTGTCTAAAGCTGCCATTCCTAATGGACAGAGGTTGGAAATGCAGTCAGTATCAGAGTATTAAAACATGTACTAATATTCTTTACAAAGCAGTGCCCTGTCAGCACTAGTTCTGGTGATGAAGTTTTCTCTGTCCAGTTCGTTTGTTTTGAAGCAGTGGGCAGATTAGGAATGAATTATATAACAGTGGGTCCGGCGGATGTTATCTTTAAAGGAACCCTTTGGAGTGGATTATGCTTTCAAGTGGCAAATGGTAGTTGTAATTCAAAAGAAGGGCATTCACATTTTTTGTTGAAAGTTTTCCTGTTTATGACAGAAAAGATAAAATGTTTGCCATTTTGTGAATGTGCACTTCGTGAATAGCATTAAACGGTTTAAAAGAGCTACTCTGCACTATCTTAAAGAAGGGAAAATAATTGTGGCACTCAGCTGTGATGCACTGTGAGTGCAGATAGCACATATTCCCCAGACGATCAGAGAAAAAACAGTTATTCTCAGTGAACGTGTTAACAAAAACGAAATCCTCTACTGGGGACCTGCTATGAGGTCACTTGAAGCCTGTTTAGTTAAAACACTCCGTCCAGATCACAGGACAGAAGTTAACTACAATTCCCAAGGTGCATGTCAGTAGAAACAGCAGATCAATAAACCTGAATTACTGTGAGCTGAACCCAAATATTACGTTTTGTTGAAACCAACACAAGTTCATTTTCAAATTCTAGGTCAGTGTTGGTGCACAGTGCAACTATGGTGCAGTGTTTTATTGCCTTCCCAAAGATGAAGTGTAATATGTACAGCTCTGAATCCCACCTCTGACTGCCTTTTCTCTATTGCAACTAAGTGAGATACTGAAAGGGAGCTTCTAAAGTCTGGACTGACGGCTAAATGACAGACTGTAGGCTTAATTAAAGGAAAAGCTTTCACAACATGGGAAATGTTAGCAATATGGAAACCAACCTTTTGTTGACACAAGAAAAAGAGAGAGGCCTACTGTAACTTTATCATTTTCTAATTTGTGGGTGGAAACGAAATAAGTTCCTTTTAAGTTTCAGTGGCAGACTGCCTTAAAACAAGTTGAGGTCCACTGCTGCAAACCATGAGAATAGGCCGAGTGCATAGTGGCCACAAGGATGAAGCACCTTCTCTAGTTAACCAAGTGTTCTCTGTAAGTGATTCAGTGGGGATCTCTTCATCACCAGGCTGGGGGTGAGGCTGGCCTCCTCAGTGGGTTGTGAACATGACCTCCCTGTGAACCACCTCATTCTCTCCCAGCAAGCCCAGTGTCTTATATGTTATTACACCTATCTGAGATGCTGTTGATCATTTCACAATAAGACAAATACTAGGATGAAAAAATATTCTATTTGTTGTCATGATAAAAAAGATCTCTAACCCGTTTCCCCAGTTGCAACTCCTTTTTTAATGAATGGCATATCTCTTCCCTCAATTTGTACAACACATACCAAAATGTATTATCAGTGTAGTGTCTGATGAAGACATGGTGCTAAAGTGACAGCTGACCAATCACATGAACATAGAAGACCTCTGAGGAGAAACAGAATCATAACTCTGGGAATCCAGAACAAAGTGAATGTTAACAAGTCCTGTATCCACTGACAGACGTCGTACCTGTTATCAGACTGGATACCAGTAAGGGGAGAACAAGCATCTGAAGCATTCTCATTAACAGCTCTCCAGGGAAGGAGAAGTACTTCACCTCTCGATAGGTCATCTTATATGGGCGCAGCGTGAATCCCAGAACAATACCTGCAGAGAGAGTGACAGCATTATATACTGTAGGTGGATCTCTATGTGGAGT
The DNA here is from genome assembly GCF_004355925.1 of Anarrhichthys ocellatus. Lineage (NCBI taxonomy): Eukaryota > Metazoa > Chordata > Actinopteri > Perciformes > Anarhichadidae > Anarrhichthys > Anarrhichthys ocellatus. The sequence continues at coordinate 423,677 of NW_022280125.1, forward strand.
GCTGGTAATGCAGAGGAGATACAGACTGAATGAGCATTTAGCTTTGCAGAGGCATACACACCGACAATAACTGCCCCGACAGTAAAGAGCACAAAGGCATTCTTCTTGAGGAAAGCCTGGACGTCCTCTTTGGAGATCTCCTCCACTTTCCTCTTTGCCTTCATTGTACGTATGTGAACGCCTTCCCTGAGTCGCTGCATCCTGCTGTAAGAAACCACAACATGTGCATTAGTGTAGATAGCAGGCTGGTAAATCTACACCGAGCAGAGGTGTCTACAGTGTTTATCAAGGACATTTGGGATTTACAGGATTGGTTTGGATCTTTTCAAGTTTGCCTTAACACAATACTTGTATGTCCATATGTCTATTACTGTAAGTTCTGGGCTGCATTCAAGTTGCCACTTTGTATATGTTATTTATAATGCTATGGCTGCCTCTGGAGCAGTTTGGCAGAGCTCTTTGCTTGACAGAATTGGACAGGACCACCAACACAACCTAGAGGAAATCCTAGAACCGATATCTTTGGGACCAAAATGCAGAGCTTGGTTGTCATGAAATGGTCCAATCATGAACGCCAAAGTCCCTCAATCCTGATACAAGGAAAATGGTACAGAAATCAGCATCACACTTTGAGTGTAAATTCTGTGGATATTGTCAAAGATAAAAAAGAAAAGCATCACTTCAGGGCCAGTATGAACGAGAAGAAGAATTACAGAGTCCAATAAACTCTTTAAACTTAGACTTGAAGAAAGGAGATGCACTTATGACTTCTGGTGACTAGTAGTTCTCTTGAATACCTATGTTGAATACACTTATTGTAAGTCGCTTTGGATAAAAGCGTCTGCTAAATGACTGTAATGTAATGTAATGTAATGTTGACAAAACCAGAATCCAGCTTTAAATTCATGTGCAACAGCCTTTAAAATGGAGTCAAAATTGATTTCACTGAGTAAACGTTGATAACATTAAATGACAATAGGAAGAGGACTTTATAAATTCACTGGAGGTGTAGCAGTCATTCATTTACACAGCATTCCTTCTGCTATACATTCTTTCCCATATATCTCAATATTTTCTCTCTTGCCTCCAATGGTTTCTAGTCATGGTGTCTTATTTGCATAGATTTTGAAGATTTCACTGTCGAGTTTTTCAAATCTCATTTGTCAAAGTTGTCAGCACTATGAATTAAATTCCATTCCCCTTCATTGTATTGGGGCGGATGCAGATATGTGAAAATCTTTCCAAATAAAACCAAACTGTGCTTTTAGTGATGAGGTAAACTGATCCTTTCATATCCATGTTCTCACCCTCTTTACCTTCCTAGACTCATATTTTCTTTCTCCTTTCTATTGCAAGTCAACTCAAGAAATGTGATCAAAATTAGATGAACCAGCTTCATCGCTGCATGTAAACTGTGTTTAATCCCACAGCAATTAAAACAAATAGTATCCCATACAAGTTACAGCGGAACAGACAGAGAGCTGATACGATGTCACATACCTGTTTAAACCGCTGCTTGTTCTTCAGTTCTCAGAGAGCTCCAGCTGTGAGGCAGTGACTGGGAGATAGAGCTCTAACATGAAGCACTTGGAGTGTGTGGGAAAGAGAGCTCTCATGTACCTTTGTAAGGGAGGGGAGACATCCAGAGGAGAGACAGAGAGAGGGAGGGATGGAGGGAAGGAGGACAAATTAGAAAAGGGCCTCCCATATTAACACTGTTAGCCCTGTGACACAGTTTCAATTGAAGCCCAGAGTGATGAAAAACTTTGTTGAGAGTTGTCATGAAAATCATCATAGTATTACTTTGGAACGATCCATCTAAAGCTAGAAATCTTCCTCATCTCCTCCTCCTCACTATCCGTTGGCTTTTTCTTGCTCTAACGAAGGCTGTACATTAAACAGACACACAGAATTGTATTTGGCATCATAAAACAATATCCCGGTTTAATTGATACACATCATTTCACTTGGGATGTGTTATAGTTCGACGTAATTCCGCAGAGTAAATGACACACCACAATTAGCCGAATAAGTAGAGCTCTTGCAGTAATAAGTGACCTCGCTGTATGGAAAAATATTCCCTGGTGGAGTTGAATATAATTAGTGAAGAATATAGATATAGATAGATAGATATTGATATAAACTTTATTCATCCCCAGGGGGAAATTAGTTTGTAGCAGCAGCAATTTATGGAGCAAAATAAAATGTAAAATATTACGTATGGAAATGCACAATATATACAGTACAATAAAATAACAGAGCAGATATTGAATTTGAAGAAATAGAATAATAAAGAATAAGATAAAATAGAATAAAAAAGAACATATATGTATATACAATGAATTAGAATGGTATTAAACTATATATATATCCCTCCAATCAGGTCACACCGCCTTTTACAAACACTGCTCACTGTCACACTTATGAATGAAACAAGTCTGATTGTTCATACAAACAATCTCAGAAATGTACTTGTGTCAGTGCTTTAGGCCTTCAGTTTAGCTTTCAGTCCTATGATGGACTGAAGATGAGCTCTGTGTTCATTTGAAGAATTTATGATAAAAACCCAAATTTGATTTCAGATCTCCATCCATCCATCCATTTTCCTCCGCTTATCCGGGGTCGGGTCGCGGTGGCAGCAGGTCAAGCAGGCCGACCCAGACCTCCCTCTCACCGGCAACATGTTCCAGCTCATTCTGGGGGATCCCGAGGCGTTCCCAGGCCAGCTGGGAGATGTAATGTCTCCAGCGTGTTCTGGGTCTTCAGATCTCATGACCACATATTGAGGGCAGAATCAAGTATTATTTAAAAGTTGAAAAAATCAATAATATAGAATCAGAATCAGCTTTACTGGCCTAGTATGTGTGCATTTGACTCCGGTTTTCTGTTGCTCTGAATGTTCTCCACACAAATAAACATAAAGCTTAAAAAAGGACAAAAACCAAACAAGTTAAAATATTTACATATACTGTATATGCACAGATAGAAGCTGTACTAAATTTTCTTGTAATATATGTATTAAAAGAGCAAGTGAGTCAGTGAAATGGTGCAGAGTTCAACGGGTGCTGGAATAAATGATTCATGTAACAGGTTGCTTTATATACAGGTATGTGGACATGAATATACAGTACAGCATTCTGCTTATTTTTGATGGTGATTATAATTACATGTTAAAAAGGATATCATTTATAATCTGTAGGTACAGTAAATATTTAGGTGTTAGAGGGTTACTGACAGTGAATGACTGCTGTTAGGGTTCATCAGAGTGACGGCCTGCAGGAAGGAACTCTTCTTGTGTCTGGTTGTTCCAGTGTTCAGTGTTCTGTATCCTCCCAGAGGGGGGAAGCTGGAACACGTTGTGTTCAGGGTGTGATGGGTCTGCAGTGATGTTTCCTGACTCTGGAGGAGAAGAAGTCCTGGATGGAGGGCAGACTGGCACCAGTGATTGATCAGCAGTCCTGATCACAATACAGCAGTGGTCATTGCATACACAGCTGGCAGAGATCTGCACTGAGTTCACTTTCCTATTGTCAGTTATAGTCTGTTCCTGTCCTGTATCGTATAATAATTATTTTATACATCCCATTCAAGACCTTATATAGTTGTCTGGGGGACTCGTGACCTCAGTCCTTCTAAAATCCTGGTCACTGGTTTGGACTTATTGAGCACCACAAACTGGAATCAACAGTATTTTCCGGTAGCCTTGTGTGACCTCTCCAGTTTTCTATGTGGCTGTGAACGCATCAGGAACACGAGGCGCACGCTGCGCATTACATCAAAACGTCACCGCTCCGTCTCTTTGCGTTACGTAGCGTACGTACATCTAGCGTAACGTACGTACGGTGTGGCCAGTGCCCGCTGTTGGCGTTTATTCTTTCCCTGTCCGTGTACTTTAGCTCGTGTATAAAAGGCTCGTTCGACTTAAGCCAGGCGTGCGCAGAATCGATCACCGGCGATCGGCGCACAATGTATGCTGGGTAGATTTGCGTCCGACTTGCTCTGACGTCATGAAAACGTGCGTAACGATGATCTCACGTGAGCGAGGCGGCCGCAGATTTTAGAGCCAGGCTATGCAGAATTGCTCTCCACTGACTGCATGACCCCAGGGCATGATGGGACTTGCGCTGACGTCATGATCACGTGGGCAACGATAACCTCACGAGAGCGGGGTGGCCGCAGATTTTAGAGCCAGGCGCTGCAGTTGCTCTCCACTGACTGCGTGACCCCAGGGCATGATGGGAAACTTCTTGCTGTCTTCGGATCAAAGAGCTGATTGGCTCTTAGATTTTCTTTATTGGAAAAGGTGGGCGACCGTGGCTCACTTTGTTAAGAGGGTTGTCTGGTGACCACAAGGTTGTTTGTTCGAACCATGGCCTTTGACGTGTCGCATGTCAAAGACAGCCCACTGCTCCCCATATTTAGGGATGGGTCAAATGCAGAGACAAATTTATCCTTAATTAACAGGATAAATATAGTATAAAAAAATTGAAATCCTAATTTTCTGTCTAATTGTAATACTTAACGCTAGATTGTTGGCTATTAGTCTCATTTTGTGCAATAACAATAATAATATATAAGGTTATTTAT
>NW_022280125.1:433263-469535 GCF_004355925.1 Anarrhichthys ocellatus
TAAAAGTCAACAGAAATATAAATAGTAAAGTACAGATATCCAAAAAACAACTTAAGTACAGTAACGAAGTATTTCTACTTCGTTACTGTACACCACTGGTCAGGTGTACTCCTAACAGACGTACTGGCACAGTGCTGAGACAGATTCCTATTGCTAATGTTCCTAAAAATAAGTATTTTCACCTTGCAGTTGTGAAGACAACCCTCAGTGGGTGTGTGGCATTAACACATTTAGATTGTGTCAGCCTCAAACATGAGAAAATAAAGAGGATAATCTAAGATATGATGCCAGGTCATTTTCAATACACCTGTCACGTAAAGCAACGTTTAAATGGTACATTCCCGTCCTTTGTGGGTAAATGTATTACAGTTTTGTTTCACAACTTATTAATATATTTCTATAAACTTGATTGCCATAAAGAAACGAAATGAGTAGTCATATGTCGTCTATATTTCTTTTATGTTGTATCAAGCAACTGAGACCAAATGACAAACTTAAAGGGGTTCTCAACAGATTTGTACCCTCAAGTTTGAGACTGAAAATGGTTGTGGATGTCTGCGGTGGCTCAGGTGGACCTGAGAAAAATGATTATGTTATGAGAGTTTTTCATTATTTAAAAAGTGAGTACATGAACACATATACGACCCAAGAAATGATAGGAGGTAAGACGGGGACAAAAGCAAACTGAGGAGAATAACTGTTCTCAGATTTGAATGGAAGACTGCGTTACAGACGGGGACTTTGAGTTTTAAAGACTCGTACAAGGCAGTCTAATGAAAATATGCTATGAGTTTCATTGTGGAAGATGTAAGATCCAGAATTTCTGCTGCTTGAGCCATGCTACGGACTGCACGCCTGGATATCTGTGTGCTGTTTTGATTTAATCTGTGTCTTGTAAGGCTTACTTTCCAGAAGTGCAATACTAATCACTGGAGTAGCCCTTCAATAAATGTTAGGTTTGTTGTACAAGTGAACGCCCTCTGTGGTGCAATAAAGGTGCTTTCACATGTGTATCAGCATGTTTTCAACTTGATTGTTCCCATGAAAGAAATGCCCACTAAACCCACTGGTTTAGTGGGAGCCTAATGGGCTCTGGCCTCCCCTCCTCTCTGCTGTGTTAGGTGGCTGTGGCGTCAGAGGATCCGTGTACACTTTGAGGGCACAGGAATCAATCCCACCTCCGTAGACCTGCACGAACAGCAGCTGAGCCTGGAGCAGCACAGCCAAGCTCACCGCATCACCACCATGGACAGCCAGCAGAGTAGGACTCCCTCTGTCTGCTCTCCTGGGTCACTCTCTCATGTGCACGAGATGAACTGACTTGGAGCTAGATTGTCATTAATGGGCTCATATTGAGCTCTAATTAGGAAGCTTTGTGTACACTATCGTTCAGAAGTTAATAATCAGCTGTTATGTTGATGCTCTTGAAGAAGAATGAAACAACTCAAACTTCCATTCAGTGGAGTCCTCGGTGTCACATGACAGGAGAATCCTGTTGATGTTAAATTAGTTTAATTATTGAACTGTAAATATTGAGTGAGGAGGTTTAAACTGTAGTTAGCTCATCTGATGTTCCAACAGTGCTAACCCTTCACTAACCTTCTGTTTCTATGGTGAAGTCTGAAGAAGAGCTTTACTAAAGTTCTAGGCTGCTTTTATTGTGAAGCTCCTGACTCTGAAACAGGAAGCTGTTCCTGTTTAAATCTAAGCTTCCAGTTTCTTTGCCCAATGACTGAGCAACAGCTGAAGAAGAAAGGAATCAGCAGAGGATCTGTGTGTCGCTCAGTTGAACTGATGCACAGGGCTTTGTTCTCCGTCTACTAAACTCGATAACATCCGTTAGTACAGAGACCTTCTCCATTCAGACATAGTCGTCCTCTCACACAGTCCAGCTTTGTGGCAGCAGGTTATTCACTTTTGAACGGTAATGTATCCGTAAGTTGACGTTTGTATTCTCTCGCTGCTGTTCTACTAATTTGGTGACATTTCTCAGGGACAGGAATGCTACGTGACAGCTTCTCCAAGACTAGTCTCCTACCAATCAGAAGCCTGAATGAGATCTTCATCGGAGAGTCTCTGTCCTCCAGGTACCTCCGTCATCCTCACTGATGCCAGTACCTGTTCCTAAACATTAATCTCATCAGCCTGCTCGTCTGTCAGCACTCACCAGGATAATCTCTGTCTACCACAGGGTGAAGTTAAACGCCTTCAAACTCCATGTTAACCTCTTGCTCCATAGGGCGTCCTACTATGAGATCTCCGTGGATGACGGCCCGTGGGAAAAGCAGAAGAGTTCAGGACTCAGCATTTGTACGGGAACAGGATCCAAAGCCTGGTAAATGTTTCACTAGTGCTTCATCCTCATCTGCTGTTTATTAGAAGTCTGGACATGACTAAGAGACCGGTTCAGCAGATTTTTTTACCAAGTTGCTGGTGTATGATTTATTATTTTCATAAGAGGTAACAAGTCAGTAATGTAAGTATTCATTTGTTACATTTAGTTTGACAGAATCAGTAAAACAATGTTCCAGTGAAGCCTGATGTTCCCTACACATGACGTCTCTTCCTCACAGTGAGGCGTACCACTCACTGAATAAACACTGGTCTCTGATCAGAGCTCTGTACCAGCTGATACCAAAGACCAGGTTTCACTATCAGGACTGTAAATGTCAGATAGGATAAATGCGTCGTGCTGACTTGCTGGAAATGTCTGTTCTCAATATGAGGCCAATTTATTATTGTACGTTCTGTAAATTCAGCAGCAGTCCTCACTATAAACATTACAGGGCCTTTAGTAACATCTAAACATTTCTGTTTCTGTTGTCTTCCTCAAATTGTAAATCTACTTAATGAAACGTAAAGGAATACTTTGCCATTTTGGAAAACATGTTTAATGACTTTCTTGCATGGATGAGAAGAGAAGATGGATACCACTCTCACAGGCATCCATCTTCTCATTAAAGTCTTGACCTACTCCTTTTAATTCAGCATCCGTCTTTTTAGTAAGCGACTCTCTGAAGGGAGCTGTGGACACCTCAAAGAGCATTAGGTAGGCACTAACCCTTTAATACTGGAACGTGGCAGCGTGTCGGAGCCTCCATAGCGGCGCGTGAGCTACGAGCACCCTGAAAGGCAACCGCCATAAAGCAACCTCCACAATGCCTTCTAATGTCTTTGAATGTCCTCAGACCTGTTATTAGAGCTTTGATCAGTGAACTATTTGTGACCGTCAGCTTTCACACCGTGATGACATCATTTTGTAGCGCATGCACCTTGCCCAGCCTCACTACAGCCTCAACACGTGTCCTCAACACATGTGCACAGTCACAGCTGCACCTGCTCACGAGACCAATGGGGTCGAACAGAAGCATTGACTGAACTCATAGTGTCTCCCAATATGTGCTGACTTGCCACAGTACATCCTGTGTTGAATATGTTCTTTCTTTTGGTCAGGTCATACAATATCAACAAACTTGCTGAACAAGCTGTGGAGGAGGTTCTAAAGATCGGTACGTACGTCTGCAGGTTGTGACGTTAGAATCTAAATGAATCCAGGTTTGTCTCCCAGCACCAGACTTCTGACCCCCGTGTCTTTTTTCAGGAAAGTCTCAAACGGGTCTTGATATCCCGCTTAATCGTGACATCATTGAAATGGGTGATGATAATCCTCCTTTTATTTATTTTTGACTGGTACATAGTTTGGCGCTTTGTTTTATGTGACGATGGCGTCTGTGTCTGTGCAGTTACTGATGAATACAACGAGTCTCTGGTGTTCAGTCCAGACGACAGACGTTTGTTCTACAGCATCAGGGAGCCCATCGTCAACCGAGTGTTCTCGAGCAGTCGGCAGAGAGGCTTCGCCAGCAGGTCAGTGGATGTTCCTCGGTCTCACAACAGCCAAATCACAAGCTGTGAAGGTGTACCGTCTGAGTGTTGTGATGCATCTGTGCTTCAGGGTGTCTGTCCGCTCTCGGTGCTGGGACGCCTGCATGGTGGTTGACGGCGGGACTTCATTCGAGTTCAACGACGGTGCCATCGCTACAATCAGCATGAGTGAGGAGGATCAGCTCCGGACAGTTGTTCTTGAACACTGAGATGAGTTCAGAGCACACGACACTCGACTGGTTTCTCTCAAGCCCACTGTTCAAAGGGAAGTACCCCTCTATAGCCGTTAGCCTCCACAAGTGGTGAATATTGTTATAGCTGACAGAAAGGTATCATTGTTACTAATGTTTTATTAAATGTGTGCATTTCTACAAACTATGTATTTTCAAATCACTTTTTTCCTCTCTATTCTCGGGTTATGACAGGTTGATAATCCATTTTGTGGATACTGTGTCAAGCATCATGTAAAGTATGTTACCATTGACTGACTTTCACTGCATCAAGATAACAGAACATATCAGGTATGATTATTAGGTATAACATCATTCTGTTAATAGAAAACAATTGTTTACATTTGTATCTATTTCAGATGAAGTTTTGTGATCTGTGTAGGAATTCTTCTTATTGTCAGCAACTCCCAATGAGTCCCACTCTCTATCTATGTCACTCAGCCCCAAGTCCAGGAGTTCCTACTGAGGACATAACTCTTATAGGACATAAAATGGTTCACAAATACAAAATGTAATTTAAAGGTTCCCTATCCAACATTCAGAGCATTAATATATCATCAATAACCATCATCTGTGTAAAGATCGAGTGTCGTAATGTCTCCCTGAGCAGAGAGTGTGGTCTCTCGCCCTCTGTGTGATATCTTTGTTCACATAGCCGGCCCCGTGCATGTTAGTGCACGTGAGCGTGCCCACTGGTGAGCTGATGGAGGCTGATGCCTCCGTCCTGACCGGCAGTCACAGAAGCACAGCGCCCACCAACCTTCCTGGTAAACACTGTTGGTGTTAGAACCGTTAGCGTTGGGTGATAACTAATTATTATTTATCCACTTTCAATGGAATAGTATCGCGATTAATTCATATTTCGAGATATTGTGATACACAATTATATCTTCTAATTTGATATTAACAAGCACACACTTACTCAAATGTCTCAAGTATTTCATTAAATTTAAAATATATACTCAGTCATTTTCATTTGTCAAGTATTAAATTCACAGAGTATACGAAACCATGTGGTTACTTCATATAGCGACTGAATTACCAGAAAACATGTGATATGAAATGAGGTTTGTCTCGTGATGGATTTCCCTCAATCATAGAAATGCTCTGAATTTCGTATTGAGCACCTTTTATTAAAAATTCAACCATTACTCAGACAGGAGGAAAAAGAGTTTGTTGGGGACTATTTTCAGCAGCGGATGAATCCACATGTGTTGCTCTAGTGAGTGTTTGAGTCAGCAGGACGGTGTATGTGGGACTGAGTCTAAATAAAGTCATTGATGTGTTTTAATAGAGCTCTATGGACAGAGGAAGAAGAGACATCCACACACTCTACTTGTTAGCAGATACACTCACTGTTGCTTTGGGTCTGCTCATTACACTTATTGACAATAAAAGCATAAATTATCACCAGATTTTCAAAAGTCTAATTGGTGCTTGTTTAAAGGTTTATATGGTGAACTGTTTGTTGACTAAAGATATTTTTGTATCATAGCTCATATTTTGTTCCAGCTGTTTGAACCATTTGGGCTTGGGGATGAAGGAAGTGCAATAAAACCCCCCCATGCTTAAAGGAGCATTCTGCTGTTTAGGTCCAGAGTGAGTCTTGCAGTTGTAACCTCACAAGATCACAAATGCTTCTGAAACGGCAGCGTGTGGTTGCTGTCGACATGCCGACAAACTTGATCTCTTATAAAGTGAAATGATGTTGAACCCATGGACACTAAATGCTTGAACAATGGTACATGCTGACATTCTAAAGAGAGTTAGACCAACAGGGTGGTGTAGTTGTAATGATTTCAAATATTGAATATGAATCTAGCAGGTCTCTTGTATACGCTTGTGATCCCACTTGATCAGTGAGATGTTTATTTTGTCAATCAGATAAAGTGGTATGAAAAAGAAATGCTTGTGTGCTTATTTAAACTCATTACTGCCGCCTCTTCATTTACAGTAGATTTCTTACTGTTGCAACACAAGATCTGCTCTAGTTGGTGAAATAGAATGTCACTGAGCTTTGGTAATTATCCGGAGTACTGAAACAGATTTACTATTGACTTATATGAAGTTTCATTCACCTCCACTGTATCATGGTGGAGACGGAAGGATCTTTGACGGTGTTTCGCAGTCATTTTGGTACATTTCTCAAATCATCCTAAACATTTGCAAGTGTATGTCTCGGAAAAACTTGTACAAACGGCACCCCCAAAAGTCACTATCTCAATGAGTGTCGTCGGTAACAATCCAGATGGTCTAAAGGCCTGGCCATGTTGTCTGTAAGTCTGATAGTTTCTGATGACTGGGTAAAAGGCTGCACCTACTCTGACCGACATATCCCCTTCAACAGCACACCGTTACACATTACTGTATGTGGGAGATTAATTGCCAGAGACTGGACAGGATTCCCATTCATGCCTTCGCTGTCTGCTGTAATTTGTTGACGGACCATCATTGTGCTAATCGGTGCTGTGAAACTGTCGCTTTCTTTTCTGTATCGTAAAGGAACAAGATGTAAACGTAGGAAACCCCTTCGGCCCGTCCACCTTCCTCCACGCAGCCTCACTACTGTTCTCGCTTCCTGGCTCCTCCGGTCACTAATCCCAACGTGGTGTTGTGTCGATACTTGTCTCTCAATCACAGTTCAGGCGATAAACCTCTGAGCTGTTTTAGAGAACTGGTTGATCGAATGCCTCACACATTCCCATATCGGTGAAAGTCCACATTCACATGAGAGCAATTCATCAGCTCAGGACACATTTATGCAAGAAATGTGTATCAAATATGCTTGACAGGTTATGTCATTACGTACAAAATGGATGAAGCATCCATTTTGTTTGTAATTAATTAGTTGCCTCAAAAATGTATTGAATGAATTGATTTATGCAAATTGTAAATAAAACCCCATGTTCGCACCGTGTAGCTTTCCTTCGGACTTGGGAGGAAAAACGCTCGCTGCCGTGGCTGAGTGTCGGTTAGCATCTTAGCTAGGCTAACACCCACTCTTACCATTAATAGTCATGTTTCTTACTGCTTTTATTATCATTAATCTATTATATCCACTGCTGCCGTTACTAGTAGCCATTTCTCTATTCTGCCATTATTACTACTCATATGAATTATTGATGTCATATGCATTGAATGTGTTGTAACTGTTATGTTCATTCTGTACACATGACATCTATCACACTCCATCCTGATAGAGGATCCTCCTCTGTTGCTCTCTCTAAGGTCTCTCCCTCTTTTCTCCCTGTTAAAGGGTTTTTTGGGGGGAATTCTTCCTGTCCCGATGTGAGGGTCCTGGGACAGAGGATGTCACATGTGTACAGATTGTAAAGCCCTCTGAGGAGAAATTGTGATTTTGGGCTTTAGAAATAAAACTGAATATTAGCATTTAGCAGTGGTGGGCCGTCAGGGCCTTCTCTGCTGGCCTAAACAGAATCACAAAGTTATAGCTATTTTATAATCTAATTTTTCTTAAATACAATACATGTATTATAATTTATAAAAATATTTTCCCCATTATCTTATGTTCTCATTGCACAGCTACTGTCTTCCTCAGTTGCTCTGCTTCCAGTGCAGCTTGTTTTAAGTAGAGCTTTTATCCAATCAGATTTCACCTCTGTGTCTCTAGGTAAGAAGAGAGGCAGAGGCCTGCAGACTCACAAGTTTAAGTGAATGGGGACGATGTTTGTCATAGTGTTCAGCCAATCAGATCTTTAGTTTGACATGTTGGGCGTATTCTTTGACATGTCAGAGCCTTCTAGCTGGCCTATAAGTACTCAGTTTCCATGTGCAGCTCTGCAGTGAGGTGATTGGTCAGTGGGCGAGCACGTGACTATTGTGAACTGAAACTTAACTTGCCAGCAGAGCTTAGTTGGAGGAGTAAGAGTTCAAATTGAAAGATATGGAAGAAATAACATTTTTAGGGTTTTGCTTGGTGTAGTTTATTTTTTTACCTAGCTGTGTTTTTTTTTTTAAACACTCAATGGCTGAAGGAGGAGAAACAGATTTAGTGGCAGAGTTACTGACAACACCTTTCTCAAGAAAGGACATTTCAGGAAAGCTGGACATCGTAAGAAATGGTCAGTCAACCACAGCTGGCAGCCCTGACTCAGCCAGGAAAAGGATTTCTTGCTGACAGCTTGAAATAGCGTTGCACATTTTATGTCTGGGAATGCGTTTCATTTTAACTGAGCTCTTGGTGTTTGGAGCTACGCTAACCTGAGGACACCATAGCATTTGAAAACTTTTGGAGAGACTCAAGTGGATCTACAACTCAACGAACACGGTCGCAGGGAAACAGCGCCACAACCGCGGCCTGGCATGCGTCTGCCGGCGGGCGCCCCGGTGGAGGGGGGATCCCGGCCCTGCTGCAAACCAGCCGCAGCAGACCGGCGAAATACAACTGGGGAGGCTCGACTGCCATCACTGGCATCCATGAATCGAGGACTTCTTGGAAGTGAAACGATGAACTGGGATTAAACTCTTTAAGTTTCGGTATCGTGTGGTTTTTATGAATAATATTTGAATGGCTCGTGCGGTGGAATGCGTGGCGCCGCTGCAAGTTTGCTGGATTGATTTGTCATAATGAGGTTATTAGGAGGTAATTCAACTGTAGTAGGACAGCACAGAAGGCCCAGTATAAAATGCATGGCCCGCCACTGGCGTTAAGCAGCCAATCAGACACAGTAGGGGTGGTTCTTGCTGCAAGGCACACTGGGTATGCACTCTTCCACGTCCTGCAGAGGACACCGTACTGTTTACCCATGAGAACAAGCTCAGACACAGAGCAGTTTGGGTATTCAGTGGTTTACTTCTTAAAACTCAGTTCACAAGTTGCATTGCATCTTTCATTTGAATGATATATTTATAAAGAATATCTATGGTGATATAGAGCACATGTACAGTGACATATCATAAAAGCCTGCATAAATGTACAGTCTGTCCAACAGGAATATGGCTCCAGGTACATCATTTTATACTCTAAAATCATCTGTTCACTCATTATTACAGCTGAGAAGACATTTCTGTCATCAGTATTATTCAAATGTTTGAGGAATCAACTGTCCCAAATATTCATTGGCATCTTACATCTGCTAATTGAGTCTTTTATACCATGTTTCCCTTACAAAGTATTTTAAATTAACACATTAAAAGCTAAAACAGATTCAAAAATCCATTAAAATGTTAAACACATTCCAACAAGAAGTGGACTCAACTTCCAAATCTGACCTCCTTATATGAAGTATTCCGTTTCTCTACAAGCGTGCATGTTCAGTACTGAAGGGCCCAGTATGTGAGCTTCAGTACCCTTAATGCCAGCCAACACTAAAAACATCTCCCGTAGCAGCAACAAACCGTCAAACACGGCTCCATTAGCGCACGCTGGGCTGGACTCCCCATGCGCGTTGGAACACTGCAGGATCAAACACTCTGCAGCAGGAACTAACTCGGCTTAAAACAGACGCAGGTGTTGTGGTTACAGTTTGAACCTCAGTCGGCACTTCCTGTTCCACATGAAGTAGCCGATGGGCCCGGAGGCGGGCGTGGGCCGGGCGATGCTGGAGAACGGCCTGGAGTTGATGCCGACGCGAGGCATCTCCTTCTTCAGAGAGGCCAGGTGGCTGCCGTTTACGATGCCGAACACGTCTAGCAGGCTCAGCATGGGGAACGTCTTATCCAAGTCTCTGGAAAAAGACCAGTCCGGTCAGGTTTAGTCACTCAACAGAAACAGAAGCAGGAACAGCGGCGGGGGAACTCACGTGAGAGCAGCGAGGTGGATGTGATAGCAGCGACTCAGGGAGAGATGCAGCAGACCCTTCAGCTGTTTCAGGACAGGGAAGCTGTCTGCCATCAGCAGAGTGCTGTCACTGTAACAGAGACACAGCGCTACATCAGCAGAGTGCCGTCACTGTGACAGAGACACAGCGCTACATCAGCAGAGTGCCGTCACTGTGACAGAGACACAGCGCTACATCAGCAGAGTGCCGTCACTGTAAGTCACACAGCAGCTGGATTCACAGCCGTGTGTGAAGTCCATGAGATTTCAAACCGTGCTCTGCCTCAAAGGAAATTTATGTCTCAGACAACTAAAAACAGACTTGACCATAAAGAACACAAAAATATGTAAAGGCATGTGGTGAAACTGACACTAGCTGACATAAAACAATGTACATTAGTGAAGGCATGACATCACAGCCATGAACCAGTGCCACAACAGTCAGAATAAAGGACGGTCAGCCAGTATTTAGCCGGTCATCATTATCAAACTCTCTGAACCATTGAAACCATTGCTCCCAGTCAGTCCAATCACAAACCTTAGCCGTCAAAACAAGCTAGCAAGCACTTCAACTGTAGCGACTGAACCCAACATGCTAACCACTTCACCAGGATTCAACCGTTTAAAACCATAGGGAGGAGAGCAGTGTCCTGTGACATGGAGGTGTGTTCAGTGTTTCCACAACATAACCAAAATATGATGCTGAACATAACTCAGCCCTTCCAGATGGCCATGTTCTCCTCTGATAGAGAGCCTCGTAGTTCATTCTCAGTGTAACGAATATAGGAGAACGTTGAAATCATTTTCCATGTGAAAATTGATCAACTGTTTGGTCCAGAACCTCTCCATTTGAAGTGTGATAGAGCGGTACAGCTAACATGTAGAAAATGACAAGCTTACCTTAAGTCTAGTGTTTGAATAAGGGGGCATCTCGTCACCAGCACCTTCACATCTGTATGAAAACATTGAAAGTTTATACGCCGTTAAAAAGTGCTCAATATGAAGGCGTATGTCACAGCTGGGCCCCACTACACGTGGATGCGGACGGCTCCTGGTCTGGTTCAAGGTGTCACTTTCACCACTTGTTGGAGATTCTCCAACACCAGAACAGCCGTCATTATTCATGACAGTCACTGGCGGCTGTAGCGACTCTTAAGTGTACCGCTGATGTGGTTCTTAAACGAGCAGCCCAAAGCATTGTGAATGAGTAAACTGCTACACACTGCGTCTCTATAAGGAGCATCACTTTCTACCTGCTAAGTGCCGGGACTGTGAAGTGTGGTTCATACTCGCTCTAGTAAATGACATCATCGGGGCCTGTGCATCGTGCACCTCAGATCACTGATTAAAGTCCTGCCAACATGTCGGAGGATTTTAAAGAGTCTATTAGTTTGTAGAGGTTTAGAAACAGGAAGTCTAAAAATCTACATTTGAGTTGAAATTTTGCAGCCAAATCAAATTGTTTACAGGATATCTTAGTTTCTTTAGAATTGATTTAATATGCGACTTGTTTCTTTACAGGGCTTGTATAAAGAAACAAAGTAGTCCATGAATATGAGTTTACAGATAATTGGTGGTTGGTTTATGGCATTTAGCCGGTTACACTCTTGTCTTCACAGTACATGTTCTTTGTACGCCCTCTGGTGTTGCAGAGAAGAATATAATGAACAGCACATATAGCTGCGGCGCTGTGCTCGAGTACGAACAACACTTTAAAGTCCCAGTAGGCTTCAACTTAAAAGCGCTCTCTCTCAATTGTTGTATTTTTCTGAAACTGACAATCCGTCTATGAGCTAGTTCATCTGCACACTGAAGCTCCACATACAGCATGCAGCTGCCAAGAGAACAACTGATGCACCCAGCTTATTTTTTCTGACTTCATCTGTGGCCCCTCTAAACACTTCTAGTTGAGCATCTGTGAACTTCTGACACATGGACACTCGGCCTCGGGGCTAACCAGCCTAGGAATGTGACTAATCAAGAGGTGAACAAAGACAGTCGTACGGATCAGTTATCTGAACTACTCACTGAGCCATTACGAGCCGGCTTTTTATGAAAGATGTGACCTACCGATGGAGCTCTCAGTGACAATTGAATTCAGATAGATCATTGCAACAGGCCGTGGCCCGTCCTCCAGCTGGTCACTCTTATTGTATCCATCTATGCGTTTAGGCTTTTGTACTGTAATTCATCATTAACTGAGCAATATGGTTTCAAACAGGTATGAATGTAGCAGGCTGGACCAGACCAGAGAGGCAGAGACACCAGCCCTCAGCCATGTTCCACATTATTTAACTGATCATTTAAATAGCTTGATTATTGGCCAAGAATATATCCGCCACCAATATATTGTGCATCTCTTATTGTAAACACCCCACATCCTGCCTCTCCAGAGCGCCTGTCTCGCATTGATTCTTGGCTCCACCAACATTCCCCCTGCCGTCACTTCTAAATATGAATTTCTAAAGCCACACACGAGGTTATGAGTAGGGATGGGTATCGTTTGGGTTTTTCCGATACTGGTGCTAAAACGGTGCCTGAACCGATACTTTTTTCTTCATATTGAACAATATATTAACCGTTTAAAGTATACTATAAATATATATAATACAAAACACGGCTTCAAACTACAGCTTCAAACTTTTTAACTTCAAACTATGAACAATATATTAACTGTTAACAGTTTACTTAAATATAGATAAATAATACAACACACACACACACACACACGCACTACAGCTTCAAACTTCAGCAATTATTTTGCAGAAATATGAGCATATTTGCCTTCTCTGGCAAAATACGACACGTCTAATGACTTATTTTATTTTACCAGTTGGTGGCGCTAATGCGCCAATTCATCATTTGCCAACCACCACTACACCTCAAAGAAGACGAAGAACAAAGTTTCGCGTGCCTGTTGTGCTTATGAGCGCCAGCACAAATCTCGTTCTCGTTTTTTTTTTTTTTGTTTTTTTTTAAACAAATCATGGCCGAAGCTTCGCCAGAATGATGGAGGGGTTTGTTTCTAAGCGCGCACAGCTCGTCCGGTTGTAATAATACTATGAGTGAGGAGCGGAAGGCCGAGGCTGCCAGGACAGAGTCATGTAAAAAAAAAAAGTAGTGTAAAAAAAGTATTTCAATCGGCTCAGGCACCGAAAGGAAGCACCGAAATATGTGTTGCGTTTCATATTGGCACCGGTTTTCAGTACCCAACCCTAGTTATGAGACCGAAGATCTCACGACAAACCTGGTGGATATCGATGAAGACAGTGATGTAGTGAGACATCATGTAGTGTGCAGAGTGTTGCTATTATGAACAGAAAGTAGATCGGAGCAGCTTGCCATGAAGTCAAACCTTATGAATACTTTAGAAAACAAACGCCCGAGAGAGCAGAGGATGAACAGAAGAGCCTGGAGACACTCATGCTCTCACTACTGGACATGTAATGAACTGGTTCACCACCAGCACTCCCACCTACCGTCTAGCGTGAGGTTCTCTCTGTATCCGCTGAGGTTGAGGTGAGTAACAATAGAGCTCACACTCTCAACAACACTCTTCACATGCTCATTGCTGAAGTCACACCATGCGATGTTCAACTGCTCCATACTGCAGAGGAAAACACAAAAAGCACAGCGCATTAGTAAACTGCAGAGCTGGAGGATGAATGAAAGCGGCTGCTGTTATTTGGACAACAGGACTTTGACACATGACAGACTGAGGCTGACCTGGTGCAGGACTCCAGCATGTCAGCCAGAGGCGGAGCAGAGAAGCCCGAGCAGCCGCTCAGGTTGAGCTGCAGCAGGTTTGGATTCTTAGACAGAGAGCTGGGGGAGAGACAGGACAAACAAATGATATATAGCAATATATATCATGAGAGAAGACTCACTAAAAACAATAGTAACCCCAAATAATGACAACATTTACATGTAGCTGCTGTTTAGGCTGCCATTTGTACACCTGATGAGCGCAGTGCCTTCAAAGCTCCTTCGTCCATGTTGCACATGCACGCTTCAATGACAGCGAGGTCTTTTGAGCGCTGCTTTAGTTTGTCCACTCTTAGCAGGAGCACCCTGAACGAGTGCCCGACGTAGTTCACATATGTTCTCATTGTGGGGACTTCTGGTGGACAGAAAGCAGCTGTATGACTTTACCAACCGCAGTTACCAAGAACTGAAGCCAAGTAGTGCCGCACCAACTCTAAACTGTACCGTGAACTATTAAGTCACGTACACTTTGTGGTTTGTGTAAACGTTAGCAATCACTCGGTGGTTACCTAGCATCAATACAAATAAAAAAGTAGCAAACTGTAACAAACACCATCTGATCGGCATTCTCCAGCTGCAACACACTCCATAAATATGTCCTACATTTAGAGAAGTTTAGTCATTGGAATTCGCTGGTTCCAGCTCATCAGTGGAAGATTTTATGTTTCTCTCATTTATATATCACAGTAAATTGAATGGATTAGAACCTAAATATGTATTCATCATGTTTTAATGTAATAGAAATGTTATGTATGCTCGTTGACTGTGATCAGGCTGTTGAGGGGATAGAATCAGCAACATGTATCACACCTCTGATGAAGTGTGACACAGTGGAGCTGCAGCTGAAAGCGTACCCGATGATGGCGTCTGAGAGCTGCAGACCCTCCAGGCTCAGATACTCCAGCTGCCTGCAGTGACAGATGAAGCTCTCCAGAGACGAGGTGGGGATGATGGAGCTGGACAGATCCATCACAACTATCTGCAGAGGGCTGCACAACGGAAAAGACAAAAGACAACAATACTATCAAGTTTTTCATCTTTTTCACTAAAGATGTGCCATTTTCATCTTTTAGAGGGCTGTGAAATGTTTCATCTGAGAAGACAAAGTAGCCCATGTAACAGCAGCCTCAAGTGGTTCACATTGTTTTAAATAGTTAACAATACTTCCCTTCCTGCTGTCTCCTAGCCCATTGATCCAAACTGAGGATGTAAATCTTTAAAAAAACAAACTACTACATACATATCCATTTTTTAAATAAATGGCTCAATAACTTCACAATATAGTTGGTAACTGTAGCTTTTATCAGACAGGAGGAAAAAGAGTTTGTTGGGGACTATTTTCAGCAGCGGATGAATCCACATGTGTTGCTCTAGTGAGTGTTTGAGTCAGCAGGACGGTGTATGTGGGACTGAGTCTAAATAAAGTCATTGATGTGTTTTAATAGAGCTCTATGGACAGAGGAAGAAGAGACATCCACACACTCTACTTGTTAGCAGATACACTCACTGTTGCTTTAGGTCTTCACATGAGATTTGTGAACAATAAAAAAATATTTAGAATATCACTGAAGTTATTCTTACAACAAGAAATTGAACCTGGCAGAAATGAACCCTTTAGCAGCCCGAGTGGTCCAGCCCAGAATTAACTATGGAGCGAGCAGCCCCTGCTGCTGGACTCACCCTGTGAAGTGCAGCTCTTCCACAAAAGAGCGAGGGCAGCGCAGCATGCGGACTCTGGTCTTCAGCACCTGCTGCAGAGCTGGACCCATGTGGGTCAACCCCTCCAGATCCACGCTGTGCCACAGAGACTCATCCAACCTGGAACAGACAGTTAATAGCTTATTGTTAAACACCAATATGTGGCGTTCATGGACATCAGGAAAACCTAGTCAAAAGGTGGAAACTTATCTACCAGAATGGGAAAGTATTACACTGTGTTGTCACAATCATTGGCAGGTTAAAACTACACCTTGTCATGCATCCAGATGAATTCACATCTGCTATCCGACTGTGGTTTTACCAGTCACATCTGTGTGGGTCATGTTGTGGGATTGTTTTCTCTGGATCAGGAATATTTTAGGTTCTTAGGACCCAAAAGACCAAACATTACCCGTTAGTGACGAGTTCCTTAACCACCTGACTACCAGAAAAGAATAAACACAAATGTATATTAAGGGTCTGAGCTTAGTCAATCATTTGGGGGACTGCAACCGCATGAAGAATGGAAGTCACACGGTCAAACTGTGTACATATTTAACAAGAATGGAAGCAGGTAATCAGGACAGAAGCTGGGTAGGAAAGCATTTGACTCCGGTGCAACCTGGTGATTAGAGACTCACGCTAAGCGACGCCAGCGCTGGCAAACTGTCGACATCCGAAGGAGGTCCTGCAGAGGAATGTAGAAGAGGATCCTTAGGAGCAGCTCGTCAGGCAAGTGGTCCCATGCAATGTCTGCTGGGAAATTTAAAGGAATAAGATCACAGTAGGAATTTATCACAGCTACAGAGTGAACACTGCAGAGCTGCTCAAAGGGGTCACAACAAGCTCTCCTACATGATGTGGATTCTCTCTTCCTCCTCGATCTCCTGGCAAGGACAAACTGGTTGCCATCATTCTCTTTGCCCTTGCTGGTGAGCCGCTGGTGCTTGTGGAGTGGTGACCACTGCTGGATGAGCTCTGTCGGGGTGCATTCCATCTCCAGGCCCTCACTGAGGCCGCCTTTAGACCTGCGTTTGTGGGTCCTCTTGGTCTGAGACAACATGGAGCCCTGGAGGCTCAGGCAGGGCAGATCGTGCAGCGGCATCCTGGGTGGAAGGAGAACAGTTCATCAAAATGTTACACCAAACGAGACAACAATAGAATGCTGTCGTTTTACTGCGACATCTCAGAGACTCGCTCTCGAGGTCACGCTAGCTTCCCTCCAGAGAACAACCTCTCTGTGCCCGCCATATGGATGCGGCTGCCGGCGGTGTGACCGCGCAAATTCTAAATGCAAACTAAAACGCTAATGTGTTGTCACTTCTATTTCAAGCGATGCATCCAGTCACACTGTAATTCTCATATTGCGTTACACTTCATTAAAGCAGGAGGGGGGAAGAAGTAGACCTGGACGGAGGCCTGGCTCACAGGAAAGCGCGGCATTGACTAACAGCTATTATTAGCTTCAGTTTTAAACTAAAGCTGGCCACAATGGAGACTCACCCACTATGTACACACGACTAACGTTACAGACTCACAGTGGTTTGAGACATAAGCGGTATTTCTTGAAATGGAGCACAATGTGAGCAGCTAGTAGTGTTGGCTCGTTTTCATATGGACTGAAGAGTGTTGGAGAGAGCTCGAGGGTATCGTGCTAATGTTCTACATGAACAAAGAGTATAAAATAATCGTAGCCGTACCTGTGTTCTGGCATCTCCTCCGGTTCAAACCTCGCCGGTAATGTGTTCGTTAAGTTAGCGCGCTGCCTCCAGCCGGGACTCTTTAAACTCACCGCTGCAGGCCGCAGGGTGCTCCGTAGTCCCACGTCACCGACGTGTCTGCACCGTACGTCTTACGTCACACGTTGCACTGATCGGGCCATGTGGCGTTCCAGTTTTGCTTGTTTCCACTTTTTCCATAATTACGCAGAGTAGAGCGTTTGCATTTGTGTCTTCCAAATGAGGTTATTGGAAAAAACACTTAATCAGGGGACGCTGTACATCCGTTATAGATCACAAAGGCACGTGCTATGAAGGGACAATGCCCATAATAAAAAAACAAAAAGAGCAAAAATCTCAGCATGGTCATTGAATGGCCAAAATACAGTCTGTGTCAGTGGCTCTTCACTCCACCTCTCTTCTGCCTTTTCTGTTTCAGAGCCTATGATCAACATTGTCACACTGCTGTGAACCATGATATGAATCAGACAATTCCGTTTGTTCCATGGAGTAAAGTGGATGCCTGCCATCATCTCTGGTCTCGCTGAGGATCAGAGGCTACGGCGGGCCTTGTAGCCACATGCTCCATGTACGTCAGGATTCCACTGCTTTTTGTTTTATCCATACATCAACTCATTCAAGCATAAAACATTCGTGCTATATTTCAAACTTTTTTTCTGAATGTTCAGTGTCCACCGTCACCAGCTGGTGTGTGGGTGCTACTTTATCTCCAGCTGGATTTTAGTGGGCCAGTCGGACTCAGAAGTCCCCCTTGTAGAGGTTAACAAACGTAACAGCATGTAATATTCGGAAACACATTATTGCCTCCCAGAGAACGTCTTTGTCAATAAATTCCTATACAGATATAACTATTGTGATCTTCAGTGTACTAGTGGATCTGTACAGGAGCATGAGTGCTGCCAGACTCCCTCTACCACCACTGATGCTGATGCCTTGTGCAGGGGTTGGGCTTCTGGAGTCCCTCTGAAGGGTAGTAAACAGGTCCTTCCCCTAAAGTTGATGGGCTACATTTTGGAAAGACTTTTATAGTCGATGGTAAATGGACTGTACTTGTACAGCGCTTTTCTAGTCTTCCAACCACTCAAAGCTCTTTAACACTACATGTCATCATTCACCCATTCACACCCAAGAATTGTGTCTTTAATCATAAAACATATTAGGTTCACGAAGGAGAGAACAAGAAATAATGAGGGACAATTTCCATATATCTATATTTCTTAATTGACTCATTTTAAAGATGTGAGCAGATTTCATCTTCACTACTTACAAGTGACAAGTTCCATTTAAGTGCATTTATTTCATGTCTTGATTTGAAAGTGAATTGAAAAGTCATTTGAGGTTACAGGGTGGATAGATGTGAATGAACTTCCTGTCCAGCTGATGACCTCTGTGAGCTTCACTGGATGGATCACCATGACAACATTAAGACCCTAATAAATTAGTACATATTAGACCCAGTATTTTATACAGTTTCAATATATTTCAAAATTATACAATAATTGTATGTAGGACAGTCAGATAATGCAAATGAGGGGTCAGTTAAATCATTCCAGTGTAAAACAGATTAAACTGAATCGAGTTTGTTACATGAATCCATCTGGTGCAAACACACACATACAGAATATGTACACCTCCACTAAAGGAAATGTGTAGGCCATGTGTATGAAACAACACAATAAGAGTAGAAACCATGTCAAATGGTTTTCAGAAAAATAAAATAAAAAAAGAGTGAAAGGTAATAGCCAAGAGTAAAAAAACAAAAAACTCAACTAGATGAAGCACTTTTTGGTGCAATTAATGTAATATTATAAAACGTGACCACACCGGGGATGACTGAAGCACAGACATCGTTCCGGTTTAGCCAACTCAGCTCACATTGTGGTGGACATGAAGGTACCCTTTGCATGTAAACATATTTGGCTTCAAGTAAGACTAGAGATGTGAGCTCCACACGTTTGTGCGGTCGTCTGTAAGGCTCTGGGTGAAGCTGGGCTGTAGTGAGGACTGAAGCTGCCTTGGTCTGAATTTGGGGGCTCCTAGCGTCAGCTACAATACCTGGGTAGCGCTAATCCCTTTCAGCTACATGCCTGAAGTCACTGTCCATGAGCTAGTATGTAAAAAAAACTCATCGATACAGACAGAAATCATTTTTCTTCCACAAAGGTAAACGTGCATGTTGGCAGTGCGTGCCGTTATCTAAACTGTTTGAATTTCACATGGTCCGTTTACTTAGAGGAAGCTGTGTCGAGGTGTTTGAGGACTCCTCCTACTAGGTGGAGGCTTCCGGTTATGAGGATGTGGATCTCGGCCGCATCGCAGAGCGGAGCAGCTTTGGCCATGACGCTGGGTTTAACTGGCAAGTCTCTCTTGGCTGAGTCTGCCAGCACCGAATCCCTGCCCTGGGTGATCCACTGGAGGGCGCTGAGGATGCAGGGAAAGACCAGGGTGTCGGCCTTCTTTTCAGGGACCAGGCTGTCCTCAATGAGCAGCTGAGTACCTTTGGTATTGCCCATGCCGTTGTGGAGATGCCAGCTTCTCTCATTGTCCAGGCAGCGAGTCAACATGTTCTCCACCGAGACGTTGAAGTTCTGCTGGTCTGAGAGGTGTGGGAGAGACAGGATGACTAAGGTCATAGTGTTTCTGGCTTTATTTGGAACACAAAAGCACTTCAATATTGTACTGAGTTGAAACACAGTTTTACAGATAGGACTGGGACCATTTTCAAATCTCTCTTTAGCAATAGAGATCTAGAGCAATAGTTCAACATTTTGGGAAATGTGTTTATTGGCGTTCTTTATTCTTATTTAAAAACAGTTTCTTGCCGAACAATAGTCGGGTGCAGTGACTGTGCCTGCTGAAGTTTGTCATCACACTCAGGTTGCCAGTGTTGGTTCCATTGTGCCTGTAAGGAGACCAAAACCTGTGCTCACCGACGGCCGCCAAAGCTGGTTCTTCATCAGGAAATCCTTCCAACAGAATGGATTTAACAAACGAGATGCAGCATGTTAGCATGTTTGGATCTTTGGACACAGCCAGGCTAGCTGCTTCCAATCTTTATGCTTAACTAGGTCAACCCCGTCCTGACTCCAGCTCTGTAATTAGTGCACAGACCTGAGAGACATATCAATCTTCTCATCTCAGTCTCAGGAAATAAAGCAAACATGCATATTTCCCAAAATGCTCAACCCTTTAAATGAACCACTGGCTGTCCAGAAGTGGGAATCAATCTCAACACTATGCTATGGGAAAGTAGGAGTCATGACGAGTACATGTGATTTGTAGTTAATGGGCTAAACACATATGGTTCTAATCATTTCAGAGTTCACGGTTTGTGTCAAGAGCCAGAAACAACCGGCTCCATGATCTCACCTGCATTGCAAGAAGCGATGGCTTCAGTGATGTTTGGGCAGAACACAGCAAAATCAAAATGACACGGCTGAAAAGAAAAAAGGAAAGTAAAAGACATAAATGTCTGATGACTGTGTGCCAGTACTGACCATATGTAGCTTGCTTCAGTCAGGGTCCGGTTTTCATCTTCATATCAGGTTACACAGATTAGAACTAATGGTCCTGATTAAAACATCCATTGTTGGAGTTGACTCCGCAGAGCCTTTAAGCCCAGATGTATTAGACTTGTGTGTAGTAAAAAAGATCTGCTGTCTAATGGTCACATGATGTATGCACAGAGCAGGAAGAGCCAATCAGAAACAAGTATTTGCCATACATTCTTCATTCTTAAAAACAGTTACATTTTACTCATTCAGTAAAAACTGTAGAAATGATTTTTTTAATGTTCATTGTATTTGTGTGAAATCCTGGGGTGCATTATGGCCCTGGTTTGTATTCCTAGCTAAGAAACCAATGTATGCATGAAAGGTAGAAAATACAACTTTTATCCTTCAAATAGTATGCTATTGCCTTACTAGAAAAAAAACAACTTATTTTTACTATCCAACTCTATTCGGGGCAACCGTGGCTCACTGGGTTAAGAGGGTTGTCTGGCAACCGCAAGGTCAATGGTTTGATCCTCGACTGGGACGTATCACGTGTCGAAGTGTACCTGAGCAAGACACTGAACCCCTAACAGCTCCCCGGGCGCCTGTCATTGGCAGCCCACTGATCCCTATATACAGGGATGGGTCAAATGCAGAGACAAATTTCCCCCTTAAAGGGATCAATATAGTATAATGAATTAAATTAATGTTGAATAAAAACAACAGGGCGAGGCAGGTGTGTTCCTAACTGTGTGCTACTTCTCTGTGAAGTTGAAGCACCACCAGCTTCTCTCCCTTCAGCATTTTGAAGTTCATCGCCGGTGACTGTGACCCTCTTGTCGTCCTGGCCAGGTGTGCAATCATAACCAGCGGTTGATGCGTTGGGCCCTGCTGGTGCACGGTGTTAATACAGAAATAAAGCACCAGAAGGGGGCAGAGAATGCTCTGACCCGTGGGAGAGATTTGTCTTCATGTTAAATTCATATAGGATGTATTAATGGAGGTTGGTTGTGGCCAAACTATGGTTTGGTGCTATGGGAGGGAGTGTTACGTGCCGTGTTGTTGTCTCTCTGCTCTCTCTCGAACCCACCCCCCCAGTGTCCATTCAGGTGCCACCCTTGTTCCTGCCTAGCAGCTGCAGCGTGTGAGCGAACGCGGATGGGCTCAATCGCCGATTAGTGCCATGGTGGTTAAGGTTCTGGGAGATCGAGAGAGGCAACCATGTGAGCCAAGTAGCAGCGCACAGGCTGTGTGTGTTGGTTCCTCCGTTCAAGCCGTGTGTACTGTTGTTGTTAGCCTGACCCATTAGAGTGTTTACTGTTGTGGTGTTAGTGTCGCTTTCATTTTTAAGAAAGTAGTTTTCAGTTGTTGCATTGTGAGAATCCTTTTTGTTTACTCATCCGCTGCCCAGGATTCGTTTTCCCTGGGTTTATTTATCACCGTTACACCCCCATCCCTAGACCCTAATCAGGGGGAGAGACTTCCTTCTCTGCTCAAGGTAGACATTACTACACTACATCTTTACATAGACACTAGTTATTTGATGAGATATTAATGCTGTGAATATCTATTTTAGCACCTATAATAGCTGTTAAGACAATGGCCTCATTCCCTGTGTTGCTGAAAGCAGTTGTACTCACCACCAGTAGTTTCAGCATGGCTGCTGAGTCTCTCTCTCCTGTGGCATTGAACAGCAAAACTCTGGCCACAGGTCCACTACAACACAAAC
Source organism: Anarrhichthys ocellatus (assembly GCF_004355925.1). Lineage (NCBI taxonomy): Eukaryota > Metazoa > Chordata > Actinopteri > Perciformes > Anarhichadidae > Anarrhichthys > Anarrhichthys ocellatus. The sequence goes on from NW_022280125.1 coordinate 455,583, forward strand.
ATGTCATGGCTTTACATCAGTACTGTTTAGCTGTTTGACAAAATGTCTGCTGCTCTAGTATCAGAAACAATTAGGTAGTCTGATTTCCACTTCTGGAAACCAACATGGAGGATGAGCCAGCTGTGCTACAGCTTCATGTCATGATGTTTTAACATGTGGTCTTGTGAGCCACTCCACTAAACCAGTAGGCTTGGAGTGCTTCATTTCTGCAAGTAGTAACAGGTGTGTGACAGAGAGATGAAGCAGCCATCACCCGAGTGATATACAAATCACAATGCAATGCGTTACAGCAAGTATGTTATGAGCACCTCCTGTAATAACCAAGTGTGAAGAGACGCATCCTATCAGCAGTGACCAGTGCAGCTTCACATCAGGTTGCTGGGTAGATGCGGGTACACCGAGTGTCATGAGTGACCCTCACCTTGAGTTCCTTTCATGCTTGGCTGCAGTCTCTCTGAACCAGTGGACACAGGCCTGCATGCTGCGCATGGTGTGAGCTCCATCCAAGAAGTAGGTGACTGCTCCGTGTTTCAGAGTCTGGTTCCTTCCAGGCCACTCCGTGTCTGCCAGCCCTGAGACCAAACAGTCACTAATATCACAACTACCACTGAAGATTTTCACTGTGTATTTCAAACAGAAAGAGGACACGCCATTTCTACATCTTGACGCCTAATCGGATAGTAGTTCTTCGAAAATCTCTTTCATTTCCAAGCAATGTTGGTATTATAACTGAAATATCCCAAATCAAATCAATATTGAATCAGACATCGAAGCGGGACCATGTGAACCATGTGGATGTTTTTCAAGTCAATGAATTATTATTGATTAAGGTTATTATTAATTACTATACTTCTATATTATTATTACTTTCACAGCTCCTAATTTTGCAGAAAGAGTTATGTCGCAATTGATTAGAATTGTGACATGGTAGCTCAGTCAAAGGTGGAAAACTCAGCAAAGGAATGACCTTGGTCCTGATCCAATTCTGCTCTGCTCTACAGTGATTGGTTGTTCTGCAGGACTCACCTTTTATCATGATGGGGCTGAGCTTGAAGGAAGCCACCTGACGTCCCGCTGTGTTCTCAACACTGGTGGAGGGAAAGCTCTTATCTGTTGAGCCAGGACAGGGTGATGTGGAAACTGAGACAGCCTCAAGCCCTTTTCAGACATGGAATACACAACACTGCTGCTGGCTTGTATTCTTTCAGTCAGACGTAGGTGTTAGTTACACTCTATGACAGGACATTTACAGAAAAAGAAACGCATGATTAAATGTGGGTGTTTTTTAGCTTCACCTCACCAAGAGGGGGAAAATGAACTTTGGAGGCTGATCTGATTTGAGAAGAATCTCCTAAATACCTATAAATTGAGAGGTAGCTTCTCTTATGATGTGACATACAGACCACCTGTCCCACCTGGTAGACATCTCTTCTGCAGCCAAGTGTGACTCAGCTGGAGGGCTAGGGAGGCGTTGGACCGCTGGTGCTGTCCTGCCAGGCCCAGACGCAAAGGTCCACAATCTGCCTGGTAGTCCTCCAGCTCTGGACACACCCACAGAGGACACTACAACAACAGGTTAGACCATATTACAGGAAACCGAGCAGCTGGAGCAGAGAAACTCTGCATCAGTGCGACTGGTCACTTACTCTCATCTCTTTGGCCCTGCTCCTGAGCATAACCATTGCATCTTCTGGCTGTTTGACTGTAAAGGCAGGAACCCCTTGCTGAAAACGCATGCACATGATTAACAGCAAATGAGCTCACAGAGCAGCGGAGAAGTAGAACACTACTGAACAACAATGAGTTGTTTTATTCTTAAGAACGTCAATGTCTCCTCAGCAGGTCTGAATTCAAGTATGAAGACATCGTAACTCACGGTTTAGCTTTATTCTTGACCTTAAAATACCCCAGCTTAACTCAAGGTCCACTTACTAGCATTTCCCAGCACTTCCAAATACACGGTCTTCATCAGTGGATGGAGTTTGCTCAGTTTTCATGGAGTTGTTCAAAATCCTGGCTGCACCAAAATCAACTCACAAAACTAAATTGACAACATAACAAACTCCATCTGCTGATGAAGACTAAGATATAAGACTATGTTTTTGTCATATTACTCATCCAAGTGCAATCACAATGACACATTTCTGATGATTACTGACCTTGAAGATGCCTCCTTTTTGCCAGGCGATCTTTTCAATGGTGTCTCCAAGAATCTGAGTGTGGTCTATACCCAGAGAGGAGATACCACACACCCACGGCCTCCTGTGGACACACAACCACAGAGGAGGAAGGACATTGGTCCAATTTTATTACATCACTGATAAAGTTGTAAACAAAACTTCATGGTGGCAGTAAATCAGTAACTACAGGTAGTGATAAATAGGGTTGGGATCAGATGCCCCACAATACCAGATTAGCACAATATGCAAGTCACAATACCATATTATTGCGATTTTAAACATATTGCAACACGTTAAAGTTACAAATAGTTCACTGCAGAGACGTTAAATTAATTGGCTTTGGTTCACTGACAAAAGCACTATTTACATGTCATACAAAAAAGGCAAATTAATTTTTAAATGCTTTACAAACAGGTGTTAAAAATCTACATTTGAGTAAATATTTTGCAGCCAAATCAAATAGTTTACAGATATTCAGCCTTTGTTTCTTTATAATGCATTTACTACTCGACTTGTTTCTTGACAGGGATTGTATAAAGGTGATAAAGTAGTCCATGAATGTGAGATACGAGTTCATTGATAATTACAATCCCTCCTCAGCATGGAGGAGGTCGTGGCTACTTGTCGGTTTAACTCGTTCTTCACAGTTCATTTTGTTTGTACACTCTCTGGCGTTTCAGAGAAGAATGCAACGAAAGGCACGCAGACCATATACGCCTCCGTTCATGCTCGGAGATACGCTACGAAGCCAAGCGCCAGTATAACGTATAGCGAGAGGAGCTTTCACTGCACACAAACAAGCAACAGTATCCTTCAATGTGACTTTAAGCAGTAACTGGCAAGCTCTTCAGTATCATCAGTATTACAGTCAGCCTCATCATTTTGTGCCAAGCACACTTTACTGTCAACTAACTGTCCTACGAGTGTCTGCTGAAAGCTGTGTGTTGACAACGGGCTGCATGTCTGACCTGTGCTGTTGCTGCTTGCAGCTTTCTGGAGAATCGCTCAGAACAAGTCGACACTGAACACTGAGCTTCCTCTGGTCCTCAGCAACACACCTCACATGACATGTCGAGTCACACAATCAAGTCACGGCTCCTCACAAACCCAGAGACCAGAATAGTTTGGTAAATATAATCATATCACTCTGCACTTAAAGATTGATGAGCGGCTCTCTAATATTATTCATGAGACATATGTCACAATGTTTGACTTTCTTTTCTTTGTCTGTTCAGCCCTGGTGGCTATTACTGCTCACACCAACCACCCTGTAATTCTTCTTATTCAAACACAAAAGAAACACCTTTGTGAATAACTGAACAGCAGGCTGCCCTCTGCTGGCTGTTCTTTTGCACCTGTAACCACACCCAACAGTGACATCACAGCATACCCAGCAGTAGGGATTCTCAACCTTCTCAGTCCTGGAGACCTGAAACGTTAAAGCTTCACCAATGTTTTCATTAATGCAGAGAGGACGCGGTTCTCAGTTTTGATGCACAGCCAAAGGGATGGGAGGAAGGTTGCCGAACTGAAAGCTCCTTTCAGGTGATCACGCACCAGCTTCCAGATGCTGTGACAAACTGGGGAAACAACGATTTCTTCTTGAAAATGTCACGTCAGAGGCAGTTTCCCCTGTGGTGACAAGCTAAGTTCATTCATAGCATGGCAGAAATCTACTTGCCCCTATACAACTTGTAGCTACGGACATCATCAGCTACGGAGAAAAAGTGTTTCATAATTTTTTCATCCCTTGCTGGATTGGGCGAGGGATTTGCTAGATTTACTAGCCCGACCTGACATTTTACTTGCCCCGGGCAATTGGGCAATCCTTGTTGTTGAGCCCTGCAGAGTGGCAGATACAGCAGACAGCTTTGAGTCTGGAATTTCTCAATCTGCTCTCGCAGATCAAATGTGAGTTGGCAAGGACGATGCACATAAAAGATCCTTATGAAAGTCATCTTGGAAAATATGACAATAGCTTTATTGTCCATGTCTTATGAGTCAACTTTCCGTGCATATCAAGAGGAATACCTCAATCATTGACAACATCTTCTGTCATGTCATCATTTCTCCTGGCAACAGTGTTATCAGATGGAGATCTGGGAGACTTTACCGACTGCTGCTCTTAACTGTCAGCAGATGGTCGTAGGACTAATTGGAATGAAAGGCCTTTTGGTTTTACCCATGTGGTTTCCACAAGGAAAGATGCACGTAATGCCGTTACGTTCGATTTAGCTTTTAAACACTTGCTTGTTCTTTTTTCGGTTTTCCAACTAGGTCTGGGTGTTTCGTTTGGCAGTGCTGTGATAGTTTTGATGGCTTCACCAATTCTTTTGAGCGCATAACCCACAAACAAATCCCTGTTCAAATTTAATGTAGAAGTTAATACATTTTTGGAAAGAAAGAAAGATAATTCTTTCCTGTAGCTGATGGGCTTTCCCTCTCACCCTGTGCATCACACTTCCATGCTGTCTTCATGTTTAAATTGAACAAGATATGAGGCTTACTATGCCCAATCGTCTAACAACATTTGCAGGGATAAAGCACTATGAAGTTCTCTAAATATTTTACAAATCTTATTGTTTTAGTAAAAACACAGCACTGCACCCGTCCAGTGGTCAGTGGAGCTTTGGACTTTGGCCAAATAGTACAACATGGCTCCAGTCTGTTGGAGGGAGGAGGACTCACTGGGTAACCGGATGTAACCTATAAACTGTTTGTCCTGGATCCTCGCCATAGATAGAGGCATGTCTGCAAATGCTCAAAACAGCTGTGGCATCAGACTTTACCATCACTCACACTACATGTGCATTAGTAAACTATTCCCATGTAGTAAATATCTATAATTCTGTCCTCAAAAGTGAAAGTTTATTGAGAAAATATTTTGAAATGATACCTTACAAATGACCTCACTGTCAATATGGGACAGTAGCAGGGATTTATGGCTGATAAGCATTTCAATAAAAAGACAAACTATAACAATAATATATAGTGTCAAAATCTAAATCTAAAATGTTATCCTTTATATCACAATCAAAGTTTATCTTGTAAATAATTAAGGGGCTAAATTTGAAATTAAGAACCATGTGGATTAAACTATAACAAAACAACTGAAAAGTGGTAAAAAAAAAAGAAAAAAAAAAGAAAAAAAAAAGAAAAAAAAAAAAGAAGAAAGACACTGTGGAGCTCTCCAGCCCTTTGGTCCCTTGCTCCCCGAGTATTGGTCCTCTTTAGGGCGGTTGGTTGTGGTGCCATATTCTTTCCATTTTGAAATAATTAATGGAATGGTGCTCATTCTAAGTATCACAGATCATGCGACACTTGATCGCAGGTGGACTTTATTTAACCAATTATGACTTCTGAAGGTAATTGGTAGCACCATTATCATTTTATTTATGGACTTCATAACATGTGCACGTACAGTTTTGAATTTTTAAGAAAGTGACTATTTTGTGAAGGTCCATTACATGAAATCCAAATAAAAAAATCCATTCTAATTCCAGGTTGTAACGCAACAAAATAGGGAAAACAGCAAGGGGGATAAATACTTGTGCAAAGCTGCGTCTCTTCTTCCTCTGTCCATAGAGCTCCATTAAAACACATCAATGAGCCTCACTGTTGCTCTGGTGACATGTTCCTTCATCACCATCAACACACACACTGTACTTTATTTAGACTCAGTCCCACATACACCGTCCTGCTGACTCAAATACTCACAAGAGCAACACATGTGGATTCATCCGCTGCTGAAAATAGTCCCCAACAAACTCTCTTTGCGTATCCTTTAACAGCAGCTGCAACTTTTGAACTAGGACTGGTTTTAGAACATGAATATATGCGTATGCCAGAACAGAGAGTAGAACCTGTCGATTTATTGAGCACTCATCCGGCTCTCAGTCAGAAAAGACATGTAGAGTAAATCCCTCCACTAAGGCAGGTTGTGAAGTAACACTGCTACCTGTAAGTGTTCTCAGCTCTCCTGTTGATCAAGCACCTTTTATTGAGATGCTACAGCATCCCTTTATTGGGTCCAAACCGTTAGAGATATTACAGCTGTTGTGTGTCTGTGTACCAAAGTGACATTACAGTCATACACAGTCAAATTTAAAGCTTCATTCTCCAATAAATAACTATGTAAATATCAGTGCTCTTTTACAGACACTCTGTTCAGAAGTGTCTGATCTGAAGTCTGTTCTGAAACTGTAGTCATTTCAGGACAAGTTATGGACAGAAATAGATATATCAAATTCTAGTTCAGCAATATTTCCAGTTTGAAAGAGCAAGTAAATAACAATCACTTTATAAATATTGAGTCTCTCCTCTGCGAATCACCACCTTAACGTGGTGGAGGAGTTCGAGTGGCTCAGTGATCCTGGGAGCTATGTTGTCCGGGGCATTAGCCCCTGGTAGGGTCTCCCAAGGCAAATAGGTCTCGGTGGAGAGCCCAGACTAAGAGCGGTTCAAACGACCCTAATGATAAGCAGCCCACGGACTTTAGCCACCTCGCCCGGACCAGGGAAACCGGGGCACCCTCCCGGAGCTAGACCCAGGAGGGGAGCTCGTCGGCAAGTGTCTGGTGGTCGGGCCTTCGGCCATGGGGCCTGGTCGGGCTCAGCCCGAATAAACAGCATGGAGCAGCCACCCTGTGGACCCACCACCCGCAGGGACAAGCATCGGGGTCGAGTGCAATGCAGACCGGGCGGCGGGTCAGGCGGGAGGCCTGGGCGAGCCGATCGCCGGCAGCATAGACTAGCTCTAGGGACGTGGAACGTCACCTCGCTAGCGGGGAAAGAGCCAGAGCTGGTGCAGGAGGTGGAGCGATACCAGCTAGATATAGTTGGACTCACCTCCCCACACACACAGCGCTGGCTCTGGAACCAAGCTCCTGGAGAGGGGTTGGACTTTGTCCTTTTCCGGAGTTGCCCAGGGTGAGAGGGGCCGGGCGGGAGTGGGGATACTCACGAGCCCCCGGCTGAGCGCCGCTGTGTTGGAGTTCTCCCCGGAGAACGAGAGGGTCGCCTCCATGCGCCTACGGGTTGCGGGGAGCAAGGCTCCGACTGTGGTTTGTGCTTATGCACCAAACAGCAGTTCAGAGTATCCGGCCTTCTTGGAGTCGGTGGGAGGGGTCCTGGAAAGGGCGCCACCTACCGACTCCATAGTTCTCCTGGGGGACTTCAAGGCTCACGTGGGCAATGACGGAGAAACCTGGCGGGGGGTGATTAGGAGGAACGGCTTGCCCGGTCTGAACCCGAATGGTGTCTCGTTATTGGACTTCTGTGCTTGCCACGGTTTGGCCATAACGAACACCATGTTCAAACATAAGGTGGCTCATAAGTGTACCTGGTACCAGAACACCTTAGGCCGGAGATCAATGATCGACTTTGTAATCGTATCATATGATTTGCGGCCATATGTCTTGGACACTCGGGTGAAGAGAGGAGCAGAGCTGTCAACTGATCACCACCTGGTGGTGAGTTGGATCAGATGGCAGGGGAACCGGTTGGAAAGACCCGGCAAGCCCAAACGTGTAGTGAGGGTGAACTGGGAACGTCTGGCGGAGGACCCTGTCCGGGAGGTCTTTAACTCCCACCTCCGGAAGAACTTCTCTCACATCCCGAGGGAGGTTGGGGACATGGAATCCGAATGGACCATGTTCAAAGCCTCTATTGTGGACGCGGCCGCTAGGAGCTGTGGCCGGAAGGTCATCGGTGCCTGTCGTGGCGGCAACCCTAGAACCCGGTGGTGGATACCAGAGGTGAGGGAAGCCGTCAAGCTGAAGAAGGAGACCTTCGAGGCCTGGTTGGCCCAGGGGTCTCCCGAAGCAGCTGACAGGTACCGGCAGGCCAGAAGGGCTGCAGCTGCGGTAGTCGCGAATGCTAAAACTCGGGCATGGGAGGAGTTCGGGGAGGCCATGGAGAAGGACTTTCGGTTGGCCTCAAGGAGGTTCTGGCAAACCATCCGACGGCTCAGGAAGGGAAAGCAGGGCTTAGCCCAGGCTGTTCTCAGCAGGGGGGGGGGGGGGGCTGCTGACCCGGACAGGGGACATCGTCGGGCGGTGGAAAGAGCACTTTGAGGAACTCCTAAACCCGACCAACATGTCCTCTGCAGAGGAGGCAGCGCCTGAAGATCTAGGGGGAGGCTCACCCATATCCCTGGCAGAGGCCACTGAGGTAGTCAAAAAGCTCCTTGGTGGCAAGGCGCCGTGGGTGGATGAGATCCGCCCTGATGCTGAAAGCGCTGGACATAGTTGGGCTGTCCTGGCTGACACGCCTCTTCAATGTCGCATGGGGGTCGGGATCAGTGCCCATGGACTGGCAGACCGGGGTGGTGGTTCCCATTTTCAAAAAGGGGGACCGGAGAGTGTGCTCGAATTACCGGGATATCACACTACTCAGCCTCCCGGGGAAGGCTTATGCCAGGGTGCTGGAAAGGAGGCTCCGACCGTTTGTCGAACCTCAGATACAAGAGGAGCAATGCGGATTCCGTCCCGGCCGTGGAACAGTGGACCAGCTCCTTACCCTCGCAAGACTACTGGAGGGGTTCTGGGAGTTTGCCCAACCAGTCTACATGTGCTTTGTGGACTTGGAGAAGGCTTTCAACCGGGTCCCTCGGGGGTTCTTGTGGGGGGTGCTGCGGGAGTATGGGGTGCCGGACCCATTACAACGGGCGATCCGGTCTCTGTACGACTGCAGTAGGAGCTGTGTCCGCATTCTCGGCAATAAGTCAGACATGTTCCCGGTGGGTGCTGGCCTCCGCCAGGGCTGCCCTTTGTCTCCGGTCCTGTTCGTGACTTTCACGGACAGGATATCTAGGCGCAGCCTGGGGGTGGAGAACGTCAGGTTCGGCGATCTCGGGATCGCCTCTCTGCTGTTTGCAGATGATGTGGTCCTGTTAGCCTCCTCGGATCGTGACCTCCAGCATTCACTGGGGCGGTTTGAAGCTGAGTGTGAAGCGGCGGGGATGAGAGTTAGCACCTCCAAATCTGAGGCCATGGTGCTCTGCCGGAAACCGGTGGATTGCTCCCTCCAGGTGGGGACGGAGTGCCTACCTCAAGCGAAGGAGTTCAAGTATCTCGGGGTCTTGTTCACGAGTGAGGGTACGATGGAGCGGGAGATCGACAGACGGATCGGTTGCAGCAGTAAAGCAGGCGCTGCACCGGACCGTCTTGGTGAAGAGGGAGCTGAGCCGGAAGGCAAAGCTCTCAATTTACCACTCGGTCTACGTTCCTACCCTCACCTATGGTCACGAACTCTGGGTCGTGATCGAAAGGACAAGGTCGCGGCTACAAGCGGCCGAAATGAGCTTCCTCCGTAGGGTGGCCAGGCTCAGCCTTAGAGATAGGGTAAGGAGCTTGTCATCAGGAGGGAGCTTGGAGTCGAGCCGATACTCCTTCGTGTCGAAAGGAGTCAGCTGAGGTGGTTCGGGCATCTAATTAGGATGCCTCCCACTGGAGGTTTTCCAGGCACGTCCAACTGGGAAGAGACCCCGGGGAAGACCCAGAACACGCTGGAGGGATTACATCTCCCAGCTGGCCTGGGAACGCCTCGGGATCCCCCAGAATGAGCTGCAACATGTTGTCGGTGAGAGGGAAGTCTGGGTCAGCCTGCTTGGCCTGTTGCCACCGCGACCCGACCCAGGATAAGCGGAGGAAAATGGATGGATGGATGGATGGATGGAGTCTTACCTTATAATGTTGGTGCAGTCATATGCACCACCAATCCCTACTTCAATTACAGCCAAATCAACCTGGACAAAGAAAAGAGTTATTTAGATTCCAAGGAAGTTAGTCATTGAAGTAAAAACGTTTTGCCTGCTAGTGGGCTTGAGGATGGGGACGTCAGTCCACTAGTCTGTCCATCAAACACAACGATGCAGCACAAGACATCTTACAACTGTCAGAATGAACTTTCCATTGTGGATCATCTTTAAACTTTCATGCTGCACACAAGCTCAAAGAAATAGCCAGAACAGCTCATCTCTGAAGACAAGTTAGTAGAAACTTAGCATATTCAAAACTAAAGGCTGGAACTTTGCCGTTTATCGCCAGGTTTTTCGGTGCCAAATGATACATCTATAACTTCTGTATGATTGAGCTGCCTGCTGATGAAGGCAGCAGAGGCCTGCTAGCATACCTTCTCCTGAAGAAACACATGGAAGGCCAAGATGGTGAGGAAACGGAAGTATGCAGGCATCGTCCCTCCATGCGCGTCCTGAAGAGGTCAAAGAGAGGGAACATTACAGACATTTAGCAGACGCTTTTTTTCAAAGCAACTTACAATTCAGATTATATTCATACACCGTAGGCACAGCTACAGGAGCAATTTTGGGGTTAAGTGTCTTGCTCAAGGACACAGCAACATGCGACTAGCCGGGGATCCAACCGCCGATCCTCTGATTGAAGGACGGCCCTGCTCTGCACTTAGCCGCAGTCGCCTCTCACTATTAATTACTGCTGACCTTGTTTGCAAAGTTTCTATGCAAACAACTACTTGATTCGATTTAATAATTAGTTTCAGCACTAACGGAGATCAAAAGATTATTGGTTTCATGCCCTGACAACTGTCATTTATATTTTTTAATTCTTCTATAAAAAGCGGAAATACATTTGTATCAAGTCCTGCAGCAGGATTGTTTCTCTGTCATCGCCAACTCCTTCAGTGGCCGTGTTGTCTCGAGGTAGGCCTTCATTGGCTACCTATCCATGTCTGATGAGACTTTAAGTTGTGAATGGACACACCCTTGCCTAACTGTCTGATCTCCTTAAACCTTATACTTCAATCAGGACTCAACTCCCAGAATTCTGGGCTCCTGTCTGTGTCCAGGGTGAGAAAAAAAACACATATTTTCCCATCATACCCCCTTCTTATGTAATAACCTCCCTATGGACATCAGACAGTCACATTGAAAGCTTTTAACTCTGCCTGCTTTCCAGGACTGCCCAGTGCAATGCATTTGCACTTTAAGATTTCTGTATTTCCAGCAGTGCTTAGAAATTCATCTCAGCTGTCAGCATTCACACACATTTCCTGCAGGAAATGCATTTCTAGTCTCCAAGTGGCATTTTTTCTCTATGGCACACAGGAAGTGTTTTGTTAAAAGAATGACCAAATTTGTCTAAAATATTTAAAGAATCAAACTGCACATTGACTTCTGGTAGTGTGACCAAAGTGTGCCGTCACATGATGGTCATGCTCATCCTGACATGAGGGGTTTCATTTACTATGGACTCAATTACAAGTGTGACACTGATTTAACCCAAGCAAATGAGTAGCCATGCTTAGTCTGGAGGTCAGGTTTCCTTCCAGCTAGTCCATCTTCAGTTAAACAGACAGCACATACATTTAAAACGAGAAGGGACTGCGTTTTTAAACTGTACATCTCTGCCTTGTTATATAGCCTACCTTAGTTTCATCCAGTCGTCCATAAACATGCCAAAAGTATTTAGTGAAGAGCTCTTTTCCAATGGGCTGTCCGTTGATTCGGATCCTCTCTCTGACTTGTACCAGATGTGGGGAACTACAACCAAGAAAGAAAAATCAAAAGGAGTGTCTAGTCACTTTTGACTGACTGATAAGTAAATAAATACAATGGCAAGGTGCATCAATATGAATGTTAATCGTTGTATTTTCCTGATTTCACATGAATTTGTTTTATTACACTTGCAGCCCTATGTAACAGACCCATATTCATCTGAATCCAAACACAATAGGTCCTGTGGTATCTTTGGAACCGCTAATACAGATGAAGTCATACCTGAACCACCTGAACTTCCTTCACTGACTTTCTCCACCCTTGCCACTACAGAGCACAGCCACTGACTACACCTTAAGTCATAGGTCGTTAGGTTTCAGCAGTGGATAAAAGGTTGTCTGAGGACTGGTCAGTTATGGAGTTCAAAACAGTAATACTCTGTACCATCTCTGGTTTCAAAACAAAAAGCATGAGGACATAACTGACAACTTCCTCCCTCCATATTCAATATGCTTATTCACAGTGTTACCTGTAAAATCCTGTGCGGAAGCCATAACTTCTTAAAATCTGCTCAGTGAACGCACATGTTGACCCCTGAAAGATAAACGCAAACACTCAGAGGCCACCCTCATATAGCTGCCACAACAGTGTACATGAGTGTCAGAGCTTGCTTAATGTGAACTTAGGAATGAACTAGGATCTAAATGTAGACAAACAATGTAAATACTTGTGTATGCGACTTGTCTGGTCAAAGCATTACTCACTGTGCCTTCGAAATGCTACATATGAAACACTCCAGCAGGCTGGGTGTCTGCTCAGCTCACCTTGCCCTTTGTTCCCGTCACATGAATGATATTGAGATGCTCTAGCTCCTCCACCTTTAAAACAGGCACAAAAACATCAGATAAGACAGATGGAAGTAAATACTCTGTCACACATTCTTTGTAATCCTTGAAGTGGTCAATGTTCCATGAGTAGTGTTTGAGCTGATAGAAGTGACTCACTGTGAGGCCGGCTCGTTCCAGGAAGCCTCTCATGGCCTGGAGCTGCAGCTGAGGGTGGCTCCGCTCTCTCCGTACCTGCTCCAGAGCACTGGCATTGGTCTGTAGTGTGTTCAAAGTGCAAATGGCGTCCTGCAGCGAAAGCAAAGAGTAAAATCTTTAGAACCGCAGCACAAGACCGCAGCTTGGACGCACTGTCACAGCCTTCGACGTATTGCTGAGAGGAAAACACGGTGCCTGGCTGGTACCTGGTCCCAGCCAAGAAACAGGGTGGTACGTAACCCCCGATAAAACAGTGACCTGGGACACTTTGGTTTTAGAACGGATTAAACAAACGGGATCTAACGTGGTGATTAGTGAGCTTTAAAAAAGGTGTTGGTAGGTGTACACATGCAAAGAATTTGACTCCAGTTTTTCATTGTCTCACAATGTCCTCCTTACACAGATATAGACAAACAGCTGAAACAAGCTAACAGGCATTTAACTGCCATCTATAGCTATAAAGATCTGTGTGCGAGCGTCTAAATTTTATTTATTTATATATACACACATATACATACACACACACACATATACATACATACATACATATGTATATATATATACACACACACATACATACACACACACACATATACATACATACATACATATGTATATATATATACACACACACATACATACATATGTATATATATATATATACACACATACATACATACATACATACATACGTATATATATACACATACATATATACGTATATATATACACATACATATATACATATACACACATATACATACACATATACATACACATATACATACACATATACATACACATATACATACACATATACATACACATATACATATACATGCACATATACATGCACATATACATGCACATATACATGCACATATACATGCACATATACACGCACATATACACGCACATATACACGCACATATACACGCACATATACACGCACATATACACGCACATATACACGCACATATACACGCACATATACATGCACATATACACGCACATACACATGCACATATACATATACACACACACACATGCACATATACATATACACACACACACATGCACATATACATATACACACACACACATATATATACATACATACACACACATATATATAAACATACACACACATATATATAAACATACATACATACACACACATATATAAACATATATATACATATATATAAACATATATATACATATATATAAACATATATACATATATATAAACATATATA
>NW_022280125.1:499535-518747 GCF_004355925.1 Anarrhichthys ocellatus
ATACATATATGTATGTATACATACATATATGTATGTATACATACATATATGTATACATACATATATGTATGTATGTATGTGTATATGTATATGTGTATGTATAGTGTTGCCCATACATTGCTGTTTAATCCGGGGGAAAAAACTAAACAAATCCACAATACTGGCGAACAATAAGGCTATTTTCCGAACAATATTTTCATGGGTGCTGAGCCAGAGTACCCCCAAATGGGGGAGACTCGTAGCCAGAAGGTTATTAAATGAGTTTACCGTGAATTTCAGCATATAGGTGCACTAAAATGTAAGTGTCTGCTGAGTTGACCACGGAGATCTGAGTGTCTGCTGACTTTACCGCAGCGATGTCCAGTAGTCTCCAGGGAGAGCAACAGCTGGTGCAGCTTCTCTCTTTATTTCTGGGCTCCCCCCGACCAGAAGCTTTTCTCTACGGCAACCCTGAAGGGACATATCATCTCCAATACAAAACAATAAACATGAGACAGTCTGTTACAATAATAATAAATTAAAAATACTTGCCTGTTATTTTTTGTTTTTTAATTATTATTTTTTTTCCCATCTCAAAAGTCTTATCTGTCTAGTGCTGGACAAAGATTACAATTTTTAATTGCATGATTTTTTGCGATTGCATTGTTATGTGCAACATTCAATCATGAATTCAAAAGTAGTGTATTGCGCACTTATTTTAAAAGTACTGCTATATGAACACAAGTGCACTTTAAAACCCTTGTGTTGTCTTAGGGGTCAAAAATGAGCCGCCACTATGTTTAACAGCATAGGAAACTCCCTTAATGGTCTTTTTTCAACTTGAAATTCAATAACTTTTCCTAGAATGACCCCAACATGAGAAAAAGTTAAACATTGCCTTTGTTCATATTTCCATAAAAGCTATACACCAACAGGGTACAAATCTTGTCTTAGGGGTCATTTTTGACCCGGCAGTTATAAAATAATTTTCATACTACAGAAACTAAAAAACACACGACCACAACACACACACACACAAGAAATTGAGATTACGTGTGCTACTGATTGAACTCAGGGAAAACGAAAACTTTCTCGCGAATATGCAGCATCTCCCCTCCACGACCCCACACCTGGCTGAAGTTCACAGACAAAATATAAACATTTCTTGAAAGCATTGTTTACTAATGGGGAATGCAGTCAGAGGCTATAAGGGTGCTGCAGATGACAGTACCCCCAGACAACTGGAAATAATGGATGAGATTGACCTGCGTGCCTACATCGGGCTGCTAATCTTAGCAGGTGTGTATAGGTCCCGAGGCGAGGCTGCACCTAGTCTTTGGGATGCAGAGAGTGGAAGGGCGATTTTCCGTGCAATGATGTCACTGAAAGTCTTTCATACTTTCTCAAAAACGATACGATTTGATAATCTTGATGCAAGGCGTGTGAGCGATAACTAAATGATATGCTTATTATACATATTCCCAAAAAAACACTTTAAAAACTCAAAAAAATAATTAAAATGAATCATTTATTTTTTGGTATTTTGGTCAGACACGTATGCAATGCTGATTACCGTAATATGTGTGGTATTTGTAATAAATGTACGTTGGTACATAGAGGGTGATAAGAAGCTGTACATGGAGGGACTTAGGACCCAGGGGAATGTAGGTGAAGGAAACAGGAAGAGACGCCACACAAACAGCTGTTCACCGCTCGCTGCCTGCCGACCGGTGACAAGAGGCTGTACATGGAGGGATTTAGGACCCATGCTGCAGGACATTGTTGTGATTTCTTAAAAAAAACGTGATTAGACCGTAGGATTTAGTTGTTAGTAGGTGTTGTTTAGGTTTATTTATTTAGTTATTTATATGTATATTTTATTTTATTTTATTAGCAGAGCAGTGATGAAACTATTACCCTGAAACTGCACACTCCGGTACAGTAGGTGGCGGTATGCACCTATACAAGTTGGTTGCGATCCGCCAATCAAATTTAAAGAAGATGACTTAGGACCCAGGGGAGTGTAGGTGACGGAAACAGGAAGAGACGGAAGAGATGCCACACAAACAGCTCTTCACCGCTCGATGCCGGCCGACTGGCCGGTTCTGGTGTTAAAAATGTCCGCTTAATAATTTAAAAAAAAAAAAAACTGCGTTAACGCACGATAGAATAATTGTCGGCGTTAATTAATTAATGCGTTAACACGATAATAATGCATTAACTTGCCCAGCTAAATAGATAACACAAGTTATTTTTTTTTATTCAGGAAAAGGTCTGCGACCCACCAGTTGAGAATCACTGAGTAGGAGACAATGGTCTGTGTGACCTCTGAACCGGAACAAAAAAAACCACAACAAAAAACAGCTGGGGCTCCGCAAGTGTTCTGGGAGGCTACGCTAACTAGCTTAACGGGAAAACAACAGCAGCAACACGCATTCTGCTACACACTCGAGGGCCATTCAGATATTAGATGTAAAAAACAAATGCAGTTGACTTACCAAACTCCATCCTTTCTTTGTTGACAAAGAGTTACATCCCAGTTAAATCCCAACTCACAGATCCGTTTCTCCTCCTAGGTAAAAAAGATAATAATCTACACCAAGCAAAATGCAAAAAATTTCATAATTTCTTCCATATCTTTCAATTTGAACTCTCACTACTCCGACTAAGCCTCTGCTGTTAAGTTTTGTTTCACGTTAGTCACGTGCTCGCCCACTGACCAATCACAGCACACGCTGCACCTCACTGCAGAGCTGCACATGGAAACTGAGCTGCACGTAATGCTGACGTAGCTATAGGCCGGCTAGCAGGCTCTGACACGTCAAAGAATATGCCCAACGTGTCAAACTAAAGATCTGATTGGTTGAACACTATGACGATCAACAATATCGTTCCCATTCACTTAAACTGCAAAGGGATTCACTTGTGAGTCTGCAGGCCTCTGCCTCTCTTCTTACCTAGAGACACAGAGGTGAAATCTGATTGGATAAAAGCTCTACTTAAAACAAGCTGCACTGGAAGCAGAGCAACTGAGGAAGACAGTAGCTGTGCAATGAGAAAATAAGATAATGGGGAAAATAATTTTTATAAATTATAATACATGTATTGTATTTAAGAAAAATTATTAAATTATAAAATAGATATAACTTTGTGATTCTGTTTAGGCCAGAGAAGGCCTTGCAGGCCCTGACGGCCCACCACTGTGTGCATTGAGATACACAATTCAAATGGTTAGGAAATAAAAGATTGTATTTTCATTGGATAAAAGATCTTATTAGGCATTTTAAATATGTATTATAAGCTTCTTAGAGCTAGTGTTAGGAAGTTAAGCAGCTCATAATTCATCTCTAATATCTATTTATGTTGTTGTGAAAACATCTCCTTCAAATGTAATCTTGTAAAATGTAGCTTTGGTGAGAAAAGTCCAGATGTTTGAACACATCATGATGGCGTTATAATGTACTTTTGTCCAATACTCATTTTTTCTGAATTTAAACGCACCATGATCTAACTTGATGCAACCTAGTACCAGTTCCCCTCTGCTACTTCCTGTAATAACAGCTGTTGCTGTCAACATTACTACCGTTACCAGCTCTCCTGTCGATTTCACAGTGTCTCGTTATCAGTGAGAAAGTATTAATGCCCATCTCTAAATTGCATGTTTGTGACTTGGAGATGACTTATATAATGGCAGTTATGACCAAATCAGTAAATCCCAGCATCACTAAGAGTGCAGCGATGGACGGAGCTTAATTTGGCAAACCCCATAAGATAGTAGTTGTTTTGAGCGGCTCTCAGAATTCAGCAGTTTGGTTGACTCTTGCGTATTCTTGCCCTGCTGTTAGTTAGTAGTTGGCTTCTTTTTTTTTTTTTTTTTTTTCTTTTTTTTTTTTTCTTTTTTTTTTAGAACTGATGGCTCTAAGTTTAGATTGTATGGACCCAGTAGTAGAGGTGAAATGCTGCCCCCCATTTCTTTAAAGCAGGTGGCTGGGTATTTGTATCCTGTTGCACCTTTTTAAAACCTTTTATGCACAACGCCCCCAAATTTGGGACCTCTCAGGCTCAGAGCCCAGAGCATTTACCGTCGGAAAAATGTACATATCGAGAGCAAATATTTTGCATGTTATATACCAGATTAAACGGCAACATCTGGGCAACGCTATCATGTAAGTCACTTTTTACACACTCCAAACACAACTAATATAAGCAACTAGAAGGTGTACCACAATATCACGTATTTTTCGCCACGAGTCGGCAACCTATGCACTCCGCTTCGATACTCCAACAAAAATCGAACGGCTACACGGCCGACCAATGCACCAAAAAGCAAGAGGATTCGACACAGAATCCAGCGATATATTCAGAATTTCTCTCCGTGAAACTAGTACAAAGCTGTGAGCAAACAAACACCAGAACAACAAACCGCTTCTCCGAAAAAATCTTAGCAGCACCTCACCTTTACGAAGATTCACGAAAAGAACGGCATAATTCCCCGGTTAGCATTGTTGCTACGTACATCCTGTCTGTTTCTCATCTATTTCCTGTAGAATGGGGGGTCAACCTAACTTGTGGGACCCGGGGGTAGTGGGTCAGACTTTTGGCGAATGGAATTGTAGGCTCGGGGATGTGCAGCGGTTTTTTGATTTTTACTGGCTAAACGTTCTGTCAATCAACACCAAGCTACTCCTACTGCATTCCCGAGACTCTGACGCGTCGAAGGAGGGCTCATAGACTGAAATCGACCGATGATAGGCTGAGCTAGACCTCCATAGACACACAGCAACTGGAATTCAGATGAGAAAATCCCATGGATGAGAGCCAGAAACAGGCTCTGAGAGGATTCTGGCTCTCAAAATGATGCCAAACTGCTGTATTTGGATGTATTGAACACCATTAGTGATAAAACAAGTGAAATATATAGTTATATACTATATAAAATTACAATGGAACATGTGACAATTCTGCTTGACCCCGCCTGACCTCTCGGTACTAAAACCTATCTCTTTGTCCTGCTTCACTTTATCAAAGCCAAATTTAGGGACGCCTGACATGTTGTGCTATAATTTGGGAGAGTTTTAAGGCTTTCAGCTACATTATTTCAAAGAAATAATATCTATAAAAGTGCTTTTCTTTCAGGCAAACCTGAAACTTTTCAATTTGAGCTGTGTGCCATCTTCATTTGCTCTTAACATATACACAATATTTACACATCTGAACAAATCTCACAAGTGTTATCTGTATTATAACATCAAAATGATTCAAATAGACCTTGTAGTTACAGAATTACAGTCAGTATGGGTATGCCATTTTCGAGCAGAGGCCTAAAAATAGGCTCAGAGTAGAAAAGGTTTAAACCCAGGAAATACCACCTCATTTGTCATTTATTACTCTCACTGTTTCGATACCTTGTGGTCTTCATCATTATTTTACCGTCTCTTGGATCAGATCCTTCACAGAGATATGAAGGCAGCCAACGTGCTCATCACCAGAGATGGTGTCCTGAAGCTGGCGGACTTTGGTTTAGCTCGAGCCTTCAGCCTGGCTAAAAACAGCCAGGGGAACCGCTACACCAACCGCGTGGTCACACTCTGGTACAGACCTCCAGAGCTGCTACTGGGTAAGAGACCACCATAACTCCAAACGACACACACAGGCAGAAATGTGCTCATGCTCTCCTTCATCTTATTGCTATCTATGGATGGATGCAGTTCAATTCACTGATTTGTGTTGGTTGGTCCTGCAGCAGCACCCAATCACACGGCTGCAGCTATTCATAGTGCTACTGTGTCAATTAATTTATTCTAACTCGATCATTGCCATCAAACGTCAGAAAGGCATTCAGCAATGAATTCCAGCACGCATTGATGCTGAGTTTACAAGGTGCATCACAAATTCATTGAAATAAATAAATAAAGCACTTTTTTTCTATATTGTAATTACTTTTTTTTCTGATAGGTGAGCGGGACTACGGTCCCCCCATCGACCTGTGGGGAGCAGGCTGCATTATGGCCGAAATGTGGACCAGAAGTCCCATAATGCAAGGCAACACTGAGCAGCATCAACTCACTCTCATCAGCCAGCTCTGTGGTTCCATCACTGCTGAGGTAAGATCAGTTTAGACTGAAGTTGCATTACTTGGTGACATGCTTGTCTTCTCTGTCAACTGCATCATGAATCATTTTGGCTTTCCATCAGGTGTGGCCTGGCGTGGATAAGAAGTATGAGCTTTACCAGAAAATGGAGCTGCCCAAAGGCCAAAAGAGGAAAGTAAAGGATCGTCTCAAAGCTTATGTCAAAGACCCGTACGCCCTGGATCTGATCGATAAACTCCTGGTCCTGGACCCGGCACAGCGCATAGACAGTGACGACGCACTCAACCACGACTTCTTCTGGTCCGACCCCATGCCCTCAGACCTGAAGAACATGCTCTCCACCCACAACACCTCCATGTTTGAATATCTGGCCCCACCCAGACGGAGAGGCCACATGCCACAGCAGCAGCCCAATCAGAACAGAAACCCAGCCACCACCAGTCAGACTGAGTTTGATCGAGTGTTTTAGTGGTTGAAGAAACTTATGGATGGTACTTCTCACAATTGACAACTTTATTTCCTAACCAGCAGAATATTGAGGAAGCCACACATTCCTTTTTTGGTTGGGGTTTGGAGCTCTACTGCTCTGTGTGTATATGGCAGAGGATGCAGGTTGTTTGGGTTGACCAGGAACAGGACTTTAATATTCAATTCATGCAGAGCCCTATGCAAGCCATGTTATTATGTTCCACCTTTGTGCTTTCTCTCCAGGTAGTAATGAAGAGACTGATGTTCAACTCTGTAGACATGGCTTGGCTGTGTGCTTGGTGGCCATGATTAGACGAGGCCCAGATACCTTTTCATTGTGATTACTTGAGGAGAGATTCTGGTGGGTTTTTCCTTTTTTTTAAATTTACATTTTCACACATGATTATTGTTTTGTTTAAAAAAAATTGCCGTCTCTTTAAAGGCTGTGCAGTATTTGAGGTTTTTATTTAAACCATTTTACGCAAATAATTCACAAATGACCAAATGTTACATACCCAAAATAAAATAGTTATTACTCAACTTGACTAAGATTTTGTGTGATCATGGTATTTCCTGAGGTTTACACTCAAACACATTACATTGCAGTCAGTTAGCAGACGCTTTTCTCCAAAGCGACTTACAGTAAGTGTATTCAACATCAAGAGAACTGCTAGTCACCAGAAGTCATAAGTGCGTCTCCTTTTTTTTAAACGAGCATCTAAGAGCATGAACCAGAAGTACAGTGAAGAAACAAACTAATACAATAAGTGCAGCAAACTAGTATGAATACAATAAGTGCTAAGTGGAAGGCTCATGGTAGTACTTCAGAACACCGAAAATGTACCTTTGTGTGAGCTGGTGTTCCTGTATATTTGTTTCACAGAAACATGAAGTGTAACAAAAAGCTGGGCTTTGAATGCTCTGTTTCAAAACGCAAGAGAGCTAGAGCAATAAGACTCACAAGAGCTTGTTCCTCCTGTCCTGGTGACTGGGGCAGACTCAGGCTGTCGGATGGGCACGGGTGGAAAAACTCAAATAACAAACGCACACACACACATTGATGTGTGTTGGTGGTTGAGCTGCCATGCAAGGTGCTGGCCTGGAAATCGCGAGCAATTTTTTTGGTTCATTATGCTCAAGGACATGTTGGACTCCTGTGGCAGATTAATGTTAATCTCCATATCCAGCCTTTACAACACCACTGTAGTGTAGCCATGTAGATAAATCAAGAAGACTGTCCATCACACATTGATGAGCTGCCTCCAGTAGGTGGCAGCATGACATTACTGTATCATTGGGTAGTGCATACACATATTTGATGTGCTTTCTACTGAATTCTTGGCAATCTTCTTTCTTCTCGAGCTAATTACAATGCAACCCTTCTACCATGTCTGTTACCTGTATGTTGGAATGACAAATGTTCAAACATGTTTAGGTTGTTCTGCTTGTCCCCATTGAAGACCTGGAGTGCTTTCTGGAACAGCTGTAACCAAAACTGAATAATACGCTTCAAGCTAAATGAGTTTCATTTTGAGTCCCCGCGTATGGTTCCCTCTAGAACCTTCTGGGGGTCCAGGTAAGAACCTGTTGATCTTAAATCAAATGTATCAATTGTTCACTACAAAAACTCCTTATCAGGCCAATACTCTATCTAAAGGTACCCTGGTTTTAGTAAAGACTGCAACGGAAGTTAGATGGGTAACTACAGTTGTGTGAAAAAGTGTTTGCCCCCTTCCTTACTTCTTATTTTTTTGCATGTTTGTCACACTTAAATGTTTCAGATCATCAAACTAATTTAAATATTAGACAAAGATAACACAAGTAAACACTAAATGCAGTTTTTAAATGAAGGTTTTTATTATTAAGGGGGAAAAAGGGGGAATGTCAAAGTCATGCAAACATGGAGGCTGCCTGTGTGCCCCAGCTGGGTCATTCTGTGTCAAATCCATAGACTGTATTTATTTTTATCTATTTTTTTATTCTTGGCAATGTAAATGACAAAGACTTCAAGTAAACATAGTTAGCCTACACTACCTCCAAACAAAAGCCATGAAAACTGACCAGCAGGCAGATACGAACATGACAGCAGGGATATAGATACCCTACTACGTGTAAAAGTAGAGGAAACACACGGAGTAGACCAACAGGTCCTCTTCACTGACTATGCTCAGCAAAAACAAGGAAGGAAGAAGGACAACCTTTGATTCCATCTACGTCTGAAAAGATACTCTGCAGCATTTATGCATGTGTATCCAGTGAGGGCATCGGTCAGGAGGCAGAATAACATTCTGTAAAGATAAACACCTTGACAAGGATGAGCCTCTGCTTACCATCACATGCTACACCAAAGGAAAGGTCATGGTCCAAGGGAATGAAGCCAACCTGGAGTCATTCGAAGAGGCATTCCCCCTGTTTGAAGCTGAGGTGGACACCAAGAGAATCAATTTCCCCTCCAACAGTGAAGATGATGACAGCCAGATAGTGAAGCCCACCACCATGACCATCTCTGCCCCCCGCACACCTTCCAGCTCCACCAACCAGAGTGTGGCCCTGTTGGAGCTGGACTTTGCTGAATTCAAAGAGCTGACCCAGGTCAGACTGTCTGGCCCCCCAGACAGCACTGTGAAGCAGCTTAAAGAGGAGCTCCAGCAGCTCAAGAGAGACAGTGAGGCCTCCTCAGAGGAGGTGTAGAGGCACTCAAACAGGAGAACAGTGTGATCTGTGCTCAGTGAGCCAAAGTGAAGGAGGATGCTGAGAATATACTGTAGAAAGGACAATGACAAGTAAAGAGACACAGACTGTCTCTGCCAGTGTCCCAGACCCCTGCATTGTCTCGGCCCCAGCCCAACAATGCCTTGGCTCCTCCTGATACATCCACACAACCAGCTGTCAACAACCAGCTCTACCCATCACAGCTTGCCTTCACTCAGCCTGAAGAACAAACCCCATTAGCGGTCCTGCTCGATGAGTCTGATGGGAAATTCCTCGACACAAAAAAAGTGCTGTCTAAACGCTGCAGCACCACAGGCCAGGCAATTAAGCTGTTAAAAAAGGAGACCCTCATTAGGCCTCAGTATCTGGTGATCCACACAGGAACAAATGACCTACACATTCTCCGTAGGGACACTGCTGAGGCAGAGAGGAAGATGGCGGAGTAGGCCAGTAAGGAATTCCCAGACACCCGCATTGTGTTCTCCACCCTGTGCCTAGGACAGACACCCCTCCTCATGTCATCCATGACATTAATATGGAGATCAGAAGACGATGCCTTATCCAATGTCCACCTGGCCCTCCACCCAACCGTTGAAACCTGGGACCTCCATGATGGACTCCATCTACACAAAGAAAGGATGGGGATATATGCAAAGACCCTCAAAGACGCAGACTTTCCATCCCCTTTAGAGACTATCCCAGACCCCCTCCTCCCCATCACCACCTCAGGATCAACGCTCATGCTATGAGGAGACACTACAGTTCAGCCTTCACCACAGTAAACAGTCCTATGCTGCAGTTGTAGTCCAGCCTGCTGTCCCATTCCCTCTCCCTGCTACCTCTGAGCTGGGAGACGTCAGAGAGGTGCTGCACACCCTGTGAACCCGGCTTCTGTCCAGAGAAGATATACAAACTCAGAACACCTTCACACTTGAGTAACAGAACAACATGGAAATATATTGTTGTAATAGTAGTCAGTTCTTAGTAATGTTAGTGAAAATGGTACATGTCTCCGGGAAATTCAGATCAATAATTATTCCGCATTGTGAATATATAAATAGTTGTAAGAGTTTTCATATTTATCTCACTGTACAGGTTAAGTACAGGTTAATTTTGATTGCTTCGTTTTCTTTTTATTGCGTTAATTATATATAAATTGTTGGAATATTCAGGGCTTAACGCCTCCCCCTTTGAGCTAAAGAGTGGAAACCCTGAATCCATAGAATCTATCAAAGATGTTGATGTAATTATATTAACAGACACATTGAGTCAAAATGAACTTCTCCCTCACTATCCTCCAGGATATAATGAAGTAATGGTGCCCTCTATAAAATTCAAAAATATGCGCAAAGGCAGATCATCGCGGGGGATCTTGGTGTGTTATAAAGGAGAACTTTGCCATCAGATGTCACTAGTAAAACATGGTAAACTCAGCATTTGGTTGGGGTTAGATCATTAAGAAATCACCTATTTCCAGGTCTAGTGAAATGTACTTCTAATTGGAGTTCTGAAAGGACGAACAGGAATTGAACCTGATATCATCCACCCACAGGACAACCACCATGTGTTTGGTGAGCCCCCCCCCATTTACAACCCAACAGTTACCCATCAGTACAACCTTGACTCTGAAATAAATCAAAGAGGCTTTAGGTCTGTTAACGGGAGGTTCACAGACTCCTCAGCTCTTGGGTCTAATGTAGTACATTATGCAATCATTGACATTGACCCCTCCACTATCAGTGCATTGACTGTCAGACGACAACCAAATAAACGTCTTCTTTAAACTCTCGGGTCAAGTGAGTGACACAAAAAGGGAATCCAGTCAAATGTATGAATGAATTTCTACTTACAGATGTGCACCAGATTGGAGACACATTCATAATGGGCTGAACTCAACTAATCCATTAGATGACGTGTCAATATATGAACAAAGGACCCTGGACAAGAGTCTGAATCAAAATCAATATGTCTCTACCAGAGATGGTGTAAACAAGGCCATTGATGATATCAATATGATATTTCATAAGACAGCTATTAAAGCTGACCTTAAGGCAAAATGGTGACACGTTTTTTTTAACAAGAATGTAAGACCTGAGAAAAATAAAAAAAAGACAACAAACCCCTTGATTTCCCAACTACGTGGGAAGAATTGAGCACACAGACACGATCTCTCCGCTAAGGGAAGCTTGCGGCCCAGACAAAACTAACAACTAAATGTCAAATGCAGCATCGTATTGCAGTCAGGATGTTTTCCTGACATCTGGTGCAACAGTGTTATCTCCTCCATTCATAAGAGTGGGGACAAATCAGACCGCGTATCAGCAGTGTCAAGGTCAAACATTCGGTTGTATTCTGAATAAAAGAATACTAGATTTCCTTCATGAACACTTCATCTTCAGAAGAAATACAATTGGTTTCCTCCCAAAACACCGACCATGTACAGGATATAGCCTTCACACGTTCATTATCAAACACGTACACCAAACATCCATCCATCCATCCATCCATTTTCCTCCGCTTATCCGGGGTTGGGTCGCGGTGGCAGCAGGCCAAGCAGGCTGACCCAGACCTCCCTCTCACTGGCAACATGTTCCAGGTCATTCTGGGGGATCCCGAGGCATTCCCAGGCCAGCTGGGAGATGTAATCCCTCCAGCGTGTTCTGGGTCTTCCCCGGGGTCTCTTTCCAGTTGGACGTGCCTGGAAAACCTCCAGTGGGAGGCGTCCAGGAGGCATCCTAATTAGATGCCCGAACCACCTCAGCTGACTCCTTTCGACGCAAAGGAGTCGACTCCAAGCTCCCTCCTGATGACCGAGCTCCTTACCCTATCTCTAAGGCTGAGCCCGGCCACCCTACGGAGGAAACTCATTTTGGCCGCTTGTAGCCGCGACCTTGTCCTTTCGGTCACGACCCAGAGTTCGTGACCATAGGTGAGGGTAGGAACGTAGACCGAGTGGTAAATTGAGAGCTTTGCCTTCTGGCTCAGCTCCCTCTTCACCAAGACGGTCCGGTGCAGCGCCTGCTTTACTGCTGCAACCGCACCGATCCGTCTGTCGATCTCCCGCTCCATCTTACCCTCACTCGTGAACAAGACCCTGAGATACTTGAACTCCTTCGCTTGAGGTAGGCACTCCGTCCCCACCTAGAGGGAGCAATCCACCGGTTTCCGGCAGAGCACCATGGCCTCAGATTTGGAGGTGCTAACTCTCATCCCCGCCGCTTCACACTCGGCTGCAAACCGCCCCAGTGAATGCTGGAGGTCACGATCCGAGGAGGCTAACAGGACCACATCATCTGCAAACAGCAGAGAGGCGATCCCAAGACCCCCGAACCTGACGTTCTCCACCCCAGGCTGCGCCTAGATATCCTGTCCATGAAAGTCATGAACAGGACCGGAGACAAAGGGCAGCCCTGGCGGAGGCC
Source organism: Anarrhichthys ocellatus (assembly GCF_004355925.1). Classification (NCBI taxonomy): domain Eukaryota; kingdom Metazoa; phylum Chordata; class Actinopteri; order Perciformes; family Anarhichadidae; genus Anarrhichthys; species Anarrhichthys ocellatus. The sequence continues at coordinate 512,209 of NW_022280125.1, forward strand.
AACACCCACCGGGAATGTGTCTGACTTATTGCCGAGAATGCGGAGACAGCTCCTACTGCAGTCGTACAGAGACCGGATCGCCCGTTGTAACGGGTCCGGCACCCCATACTCCCGCAGCACCCCCCACAAGAACCCCCGACGGACCCGGTCGAAAGCCTTCTCCAAGTCCACAAAGCACATGTAGACTGGTTGGGCAAACTCCCAGAACCCCTCCAGTAGTCTTGCAAGGGTAAAGAGCTGGTCCACTGTTCCACGGCCGGGACGGAATCCGCATTGCTCCTCTTGAATCTGAGGTTCGACAAATGGTCGGAGCCTCCTTTCCAGCACCCTGGCATAAGCCTTCCCCGGGAGGCTGAGTAGTGTGATACCCCAGGAATTCGAGCACACTCTCCGGTCCCCCTTTTTGAAAATGGGAACCTCCACCCCGGTCTGCCAGTCCATGGGCACTGATCCCAACCCCCATGCGACATTGAAGAGGCGTGTCAGCCAGGACAGCCCAACTATGTCCAGCGCTTTCAGCATCTCAGGGCGGATCTCATCCACCCCCGCGCCTTGCCACCAAGGAGCTTTTTGACTACCTCAGCGGCCTCTGCCAGGGATATGGGTGAGCCTCCCCCTAGATCTTCAGGCGCTGCCTCCTCTGCAGAGGACATGTTGGTCGGGTTTAGGAGTTCCTCAAAGTGCTCTTTCCACCGCCTGATGATGTCCCCTGTCCGGGTCAGCAGTCCCCCCCCCTGCTGAGAACAGCCTGGGGTAAGCCCTGCTTTCCCTTCCTGAGCCGTTAGATGGTTTGCCAGAACCTCCTTGAGGCCAAACGAAAGTCCTTCTCCATGGCCTCCCCGAACTCCTCCCATGCCTGAGTTTTAGCATTCGCGACCACCGCAGCTGCAGCCCTTCTGGCCTGCCGGTACCGTCAGCTGCTTCGGGAGACCCCTGGGCCAACCAGGCCTTGAAGGTCTCCTTCTTCAGCTTGACGGCTTCCCTCACCTCCGGTGTCCACCACCGGGTTCTAGGGTTGCCGCCACGACAGGCACCGATGACCTTCCGGCCACAGCTCCTAGCCGCCGCGTCCACAATAGAGGCTTTGAACATGGTCCATTCGGATTCCATGTCCCCAACCTCCCTCGGGATGTGTGAGAAGTTGTTCCGGAGGTGGGAGTTAAAGACCTCCCGGACAGGGTCCTCCGCCAGATGTTCCCAGTTCACCCTCACTACACGTTTGGGCTTGCCGGGTCTTTCCAACCGGTTCCCCTGCTATCTGATCCAACTCACCACCAGGTGGTGATCAGTTGACAGCTCTGCTCCTCTCTTCACCCGAGTGTCCAAGACATATGGCCGCAAATCATATGATACGATTACAAAGTCGATCATTGATCTCCGGCCTAAGGTGTTCTGGTACCAGGTACACTTATGAGCCACCTTATGTTCGAACATGGTGTTCGTTATGGCCAAACCGTGGCAAGCACAGAAGTCCAATAATGAGACGCCATTCGGGTTCAGACCGGGCAAGCCGTTCCTCCCAATCACCCCCCGCCAGGTTTCTCCGTCATTGCCCACGTGAGCCTTGAAGTCCCCCAGGAGAACTATGGAGTCGGTGGGAGGGGTCCTGGAAAGGGCGCCGCCTACCAGATACTCTGAACTGCTGTTTGGTGCATAAGCACAAACCACAGTCAGAGCCTTGCTCCCCGCAACCCGAAGGCGCATGGAGGCAACCCTCTCGTTCTCCGGGGAGAACTCCAACACAGCGGCGCTCAGCCGGGGGCTCGTGAGTATCCCCACTACCGCCCGGCGCCTCTCACCCTGGGCAACTCCGGAAAAGGACAAAGTCCAACCCCTCTCCAGGAGCTTGGTTCCAGAGCCAGCGCTGTGTGTGGAGGTGAGTCCAACTATATCTAGCTGGTATCGCTCCACCTCCTGCACCAGCTCTGGCTCTTTCCACGATAGCGAGGTGATGTTCCACGTCCCTAGAGCTAGTCTATGCTGCCGGCGATCGGCTCACCCAGGCCTCCCGCCTGACCCGCCACCCGGTCTGCATTGCACCCGACCCCGATGCTTGTCCCTGCAGGTGGTGGGTCCACAGGGTGGCTGCTCCATGCTGTTTATTCGGGCTGAGCCCGACTGGGCCCCATGGGCGAAGGCCCGGCCACCAGACGCTCGCCGACGAACTCCCCTCCTGGGTCTGGCTCCGGGAGGGTGCCCCGGTTTCCCAGGTCCGGGCGAGGTACACCAAACATACAAGGATGAAAGACATTCACTTGTTTCATTGATTCTAAGAAAGCGTTGACTCTATTTGGCGTGAAAGAGTCTATTACAGTCTTCTTCAGTGTGATATGGGAGACAACATGTCTGATCTGGTGAAATCAATGTATTCAGAAAATACATGTGCTGTTGAAATAGAGAGAAACAAAGTGAATTGTCACCCAGAGGAGAGGTGTTGGTCAGGCTGACTTTAATCATGTGGATATAAATGAAGTGTTGAGTTCTCTCCCTCCTCGATAGAGAGGTGTCTGTTTTATGCTGATGACCTGCTTCTGTCTCCTACTGAACAAGGACTACAGTACTACAACAACAGCTGGACAGAGTAGAAAGGTTCTGTCACCACTGTCCCCGACAGGAAATATGAAAAAAAGGAATGCTTGTAGTTGTATAGTTTGTTGATTTATTTTATTGGTTTTAATCAGTAGTTAAGGAGCAGTTTCTGTGATTATTTTGTACATATGTGTTGTGATAATAGCTGGATATAATAGTCTGTGCTCAAATTCAAACCTTCACTGATTATGGATGTGGAACTATTGACTATTGACATTTTGAGTGAACACCAATTTTGAGACTTTAATCCATAATTTGGTTATTGGTGCCTGATCCCAGGTTGGTGCCCCGTTATTATTAATATATGCTAATAATCCTATTGATATTAATACTTTTATTTATATTAATGATTTAGTTTTCATACTTGCTAATAACCAAACAGGCTCCTGCCAGTTCCCAACAGCTGACTGGATGCTATCAGGCCGAGGAGCAGGCTGACAGAAGCTGACAGGATAGGCTTTGAAATGGGCCTGCATGGTGGTAACAATGTCCAAAGAAACACTGGCTTCCTTCTTATGAATAATTCGGATGAATAACTACAATGAATAATAACTCCTCCGAGGCCGAGAGTCAGAGTCCACAACCAGGTGGGTGGAGGGGGTCCGGAAGAGGGACGGCCAGACTGGGGAGACTGGGGGTCCGGAGGACGGAACTCTGGAGACTGGGGGTCCGGAGGATCAGGGGGTCAGGGGGACTGCACTCGAGAGCCCGGAGATCAGGGGGACTGCACTCGAGAGACCGGAGATGAGGGGGACTGCACTCGAGAGACCGGGGATCACGAGGGGAACTGCACTCGAGAGACCGGGGATCACGAGGGGAACTGCACTCGAGAGACCGCGGATCACGAGGGGAACTGTACTCGAGAGACCGGGGATCACGAGGGGAACTGCACTCGAGAGACCGGGGATCACGAGGGGAACTGCACTCGAGAGACCGGGGATCACGAGGGGAACTGCACTCGAGAGACTGGGGAACGGACGGGAAACAGGGCTCTAGAAGCCGGGGACCGGACGGGAAACAGGGCTCTAGAGACTGGAGACCGGACGGGGAACAGGGCTCCAGAGACTGGAGATCGGACGGGGAACAGGTCTCCAGGGGCTGGAGATCAGACGGGGAACAGGTCTCCAGGGGCTGGAGATCAGACGGGGAACAGGTCTCCAGGGGCTGGAGATCAGACGGGGAACAGGTCTCCAGGGGCTGGAGATCAGACGGGGAACAGGTCTCCGACTCTCGGAGATGGGGCTCCGGGTAACTGGAGTCCATAGACTGGGGCTCAGGGGGATAGACTGATGACCCAGCAGGGTAAGGGGCTGGAGGTCGTTGCAGCGCGGAGGCGGCAGCGGCCGGGACTGGAGGTCGCTGCCGTTCGGAGACGGCGGCGGCCGGGACTGGAGGTCGCTGCCGTTCGGAGACGGCGGCGGCCGGGACTGGAGGTCGCTGCCGTTCGGAGACGGCGGCGGCCGGGACTGGAGGTAGCTGCTGCTCCGAGGCGGCGGCGGCCGGGTCCGGGGATAGCTGCTGCTCTGAGGCGACAGCTGGAGTCGGCTGGATCGCCGACCGGACCCAAGGAGCTGGAGTCGGTCGAACCGCCGACATGACACGGGGAGCTGGAGTCGGCTGCGGCCCAGCGGGAGTGGGGGATAGCTGCGGCCCAGCAGGTCTGGCCCTTCCTCTGCCTCTGTCTCCTTCGAGGTTTGAACGGGATGTCCATTAGGTCACGGTCTGCCTTCTGGACACTCCGAAGTCCTCCAAAGGCCAGACGGGTTCCCATGAACTGTTCCTAAAAAAAAATCCGCCAGGACAAGGCAGAACCGGCAGACTGGGAAACCAGGAACAGGACGAGCAAAACGGGCGGGTAGGTAGAAAACAAACAATGACCTGGCAGTGAGTGAGTGAGAGACAGGGGTTTAAGAAGTGACTAGAACAGGTGAGGAGAGTTGTGCTGATGAGGGAGTGCTTGATTACTGATAAGGGACAGGTGAAGGGAGTTGGACTGGTGCTGAGGGAGTGGCTGAGTTGAAGAGTGCGGAGCTCCAGAAAAAAACACACAAGGCAAAGCCTGATTGTGACACTGTCAGTATCCTCAGAGGATGTGATGAGAGTGAATATGAGTAAAGCTGCTGGGCCTGATAACATCCCTGGTTGTGTACTAAGAAAATGTACCAACCAGCTAACTGATGTCATCACTGGCATTTTAATCATCACTGTCTAAGGAGAGTGTTTCACCTGCTTCAAGACCTGCTGAAAAGTCTGCAGTGTCTTTTCTAAATGACTATCGCCCTGTGGCAGTGCTTTGAGAAACTGGTTCTCCAGCATCAAAAACAACATCCCAGCCAAACTGGACCCTCACCAGTTTGCATACAGAGCCAACAGATCCACAGAGGATGCCGTCTCCACTGCTCTCCACTCAGCCCTCACTCATCTTGCTGATTTCAGCTCAGCCTTCAACTTAATCTCTCCCTTGAAACTGATTGGCAAATTTAGCACTCTGGGCTTGAGTGCCTCACTCTGCAACTGGTTATTAGACTTCCTAACAAACAGACCAGGCAGTTCGGATTGGCAGCCTCCACTCTAGTGATGAACACCGGAGCCCCCCAGGGCTGTGTGCTCAGCCCCCTCCTGTTCACGCTGTACACCCACGACTGCTCCCCCAAACATCAAGAGAACTCTGTTGTGAGTTTGCAGATGACACTACTGTCATTGGCCAGATTACGAACAACAATGAGACTTCATATAGAGAGGAAATCAACAACCTTCAGAGTGGAGCTCAGAGAACAACCTGCTGCTCAACATCAGTAAAACCAAGGAGCTGATTGTTGATTTGAGGAAAAAGGAGGTGAAGACGCACACCCCTGTCTACATCAATGGAGCTGAGGTGGAGCAAGTTAACAGCTTTAAGTTCCTGAGAATCAGCATCACAAACAAGCTGACGTGGTCCTCACACATCTCCATCCTGGTGAAGAAAGCTCATAAACAGCTGTATTTCTGAAGGAAACTTAACAAGGCTAAATTCCTGTGCCAAGTTCTTGTTAACTTTTACAGAGGAGCAATAGAAAGCATCCTGACTGGAAACATTACAAACTAACATGGGATGTTCACGGTCCAGGACAGGAGGGCTCTACAGCAGGTGATAGAAACCACCAGGAACATCACTGGTCTACTGAGCATCAGTGATATTGGTGAGAAGAGGAGCCTGAGAAGAGCTCAAAGGATATTAAAAGACTAAACCCACCCAGACACAACCTGTTCACCTGCTGCTATCTGGAGAGAGATACAGAAGTATCAGCTGATGAACCACCAGACTTCAGAACAGCTTCTTTCCTCTGGCTGTGAGACTCTTTTAATTCATCCTCCAACCTCCACGACATATTTTTCCGTGTTTTGTTGTGTAGCAGAACAGGACTACAATCTGAATTTTGTTGTGCAAACTTGTTGTACAATGACAAATAAAAAAACCTTGTAACCTTGGGGGTCAACTGTACATTATAGAGACCATTCTAAGTGTGTCAAAATGAATGACATCAGCTGACAGGAAGTATATTCAGACAGGCAGTATGAGAAAATAAAGAGTTTTCTTGAGCATTAAAGCATATAAACATGTTGTAGAAACCCCAAATACATGAACCTGGAAATTAACATAATATGTGTCCTTTAAGTGTTATAAGCAGAGCCTTAGAACATCAAATTGCACTGTAAAGTAGAGAAAATATTTATTGAAAGGCATGGAAAAAATGTTTGGAGAAGGCATTTATGAATATGTATATATTGCATTTCCATGTATTTGTCAAGAATCACATCAGGCTCACAATTGCACTCTCATCTCAAGTCTGTGTGTGGTATCAAACTGGAGCTTTACAGATGATGGATTGCTCTTTTAGTTCCAGAGCTCCTCTGCTGTCAGTTTTGTGTGTGTGTGTGTGTGTGTGTGTGTGTGTGTGTGTGTGTGTGTT
>NW_022280125.1:518847-561086 GCF_004355925.1 Anarrhichthys ocellatus
GGGGGTCAACGATGACAACAACAACTAACATAAATTAGAAAGCGCTCCAATGGACAGATGGACCTCCTACTGCAGCCGCCTGCAGGCAAATGGCCTCTGAAGTCTTCGGCAAAGAAACATCACTGTTGATGATCTGAATGGATGAGAGGTCAGGATGCAAACTGTGTCTAAACTGTGCCAGGTTTGGGCCAAAGAAGGGCACACTGTGAACTGGCTCTAAAAGGTTTATTATGGTGTTCTTTCTGACTGATGTGATGACACTCTGCTTCAGGGTTTGTTTGAGGTAAATGCCATTTTACATTCACAGGGGTCTTGCTCTTAAGTACTAGAAAACATTGCTGCTATATTAGCTCTGCTCTGAGGAGGTGATTTAGTCTGCCTGGTACTCTGCATTCCTGTGCACCCTAATACCTGTTATCTACTATTTGTGCTTTAGAGTACAGGCCCAATACCCTGCAGTTACCCCGTAACTAAATGTAACAACTTTCATTTGTCATTATTGTTTTCAGAACAGGTTTGAAATGCAAACGTCGTCATCCAAAATGGCATCTGATAAACTCATTCCCTTCGTTCATTCGTCTCCCAACACAAACCCCTTTACGACAAACAAAGAAAAGAATGCAGAGATGCAGAATTGACAGAGATTGTGACAGGTGATGGCCACAAAACAATGGATGTACCAAAGATAAGACAGTAGTGATTGTGTTCTAGGCAGCTAGATTGTTGCTGATGTTGTTCATTTATTAGCCCCTTTATCACTATCAATTGCACCCTCATCATTTATTCTCCTATTGCAAATTTTTGCAAAGAGTTCCCATGTGTAACGGCTTTTATCAGATGACGGATTTAAAAAAAACGCATTTGAAAAATATGGACTTGGTGTGCAAAGGTTAACTATCAACAATAATGATGCTGTACTATACAGGCTGTAATGTAAAGTGTCCTTGATCTGTCTCCGGACTCAACTGACTCCAGTTGAAGAAGTTTGAAGCCCTTCCCAGTGGATGCTGTGAGTGGTTTTGGTCTGATTTTCCACAGACAGCTGATCCTGTTTTTGGTGTTCATTCAGTCTGTTGTCCAGGGTCCTTTATTGATTCACTGATGTAGTGGTCCCACAGCTGGGATGTCATCATGATGTCTTAGACCAGCAGAGATCTTAAGGTGCTGAATGTTGTTAACACCTGTTATCATATGACCAATGTTCCATACTTAGGTGATGTCTATACAACTGAGCAAAATCTATGACTGAATGGAGTAACTCCACCCACAGATGATTGAAATGAATGAAACCAATGCCTGCCTGGAACTTAGTTTGAACTCTATCTGATCTTCAGGTGTCAGTTGGCCTCATCACACATCTCTGGTTCTGATCAAAGGGGCTTTGGCTGAACCTACAAACACAATTACATTTATGTTATGGCAACATAAACATCGAACAGAAAGTTTGGAAATTAGTGTTTGGTAGATTATTTCTCTGTTGTAACAATGCTTCTTGGCAATAAGTTGTATACCGTTGGAAAGCATGTTTATTCACCTTTCAAACGGTGCCCCAATTGTAAGGAACATGCATTTGTGGGATGAGCAGCACAGCTGAGTATGTGGGTTGCGCCCATGAAAAATTTGCCAAATCCTCTCTGCCAAACAGCTTATTCTGCTGTTGCTATCGACTCTTGGTTGGTGTTGTTTGGTGGATTGGATGATTGAAGTCTTCAGTAACAAGGAAGAAACAAGACATATTGGCAATTTAACAAACAGGAGCCTCAGTAGCGTGTGGAAGAACCATACACAGCCACAACAGCCAGGCTCCTCCTCCTCATGCTGGTCACCAGCCTGCTCACACACTGCTGTGGGATGGCATTCCACTCCTCAAGCAGGATTTGTCGCAAGTCAGCCAACGTGGTTGTGTTGGTCACTCTAGCACGAACAGCTGATCCCACAAGTGTTCAATTGGGTTGAGGTCAGGACCATTCCATCCTCTCTACTCCCAAATTCTGGAGGTAGTCTCTGATAAACCGCTCTGTGGGGACGAGCGTTGTCATCTTGGAGGATGGAGGTCGGTCCCAGACTGTGGAGAAATGGGATTACCACTGGTTGCAGAATCTCATCTCGATATCTCTCTGCATTGAGATTGCCTCCAATGAAGACATTCGTTTTTCCAGTGATGGAGATGCCGCCCCACACCATCACACTGCCTCCACTAATGGGTGTTACTCTATCGGTGCAGCAATCAGCATAGCGTTCTCCCCGTCTTCTCCCACTTTGACCCTACGATCCAACTTCCTTAGGCAGAATCTGGACTCATCGCTGAACATAACGTTCCTCCACATGTTCAGGTTCCAGTGCAGGTGTTGCCGACACCAGCGCAAACGGGCCTGACGGTCAATAGCAACAGCAGAATAAGCTGTTTGGCATTGGCAGAGAAGATTTGGCAAATTTTTCATGGGCGCAACCCACATACTCAGCTGTGCTGCTCATCCCAGAAATGCATGTTCCTTACCAATTGGGCACTGTTTGAAAGGTAAATAAACAGGCTTTCCAACGGTATAACATTTATTGCCAAGAAGCATTGTTACAACAGAAATAATCAACCAAACACTAATTTCCGAACTTTTTGGTCGATGTTTATGTTTTACATCTACATAGACTATCTGTTGCAGTTTGTCGGGAGGAGAATCCATATGCAAGTCAATTGAGAATATATATGACAATGGATTGTGCTACTGTTTTACCCACAAACCTTCCTTGCTGTAATTCTACTCTTGTGCACGCCGGACATACATAGTACTGCGGTGGATAGCGTGTAGCATGTCATTTCTTTTTGATTTGGACCTGTGGTTCTCAATCCTTTGTCAGGCAGTCTTTGATTTATTTGAGGGGTGTGATCCAATACTCCCATAGACGTTTGTTTAAACACAACTCATGGCTGGAATAAAGCACTAAACACAAAGTCCAGAGGGGACCGGGAATGTCTGTACCAAATTTCATGGAAATCCATCCAATGGTTGTTAAGTCATGCCAATAAAAACCCAAAATGGAAATCGCGCTGGAGGAAAAGTCAATCAATCACCAAAGTCATTTTGATTCATTCTCTGGGGACCACCAACATCTGTGCAAAATATCAGAATCAGAATCAGAATCAGAACTGTTTATTGCCAAGGCAGTTTGCACCTACAAGGAATTTGTCATGGCGGGTGGTTCATAACATTTAACAATAAACAATCAAATTAAAGAATCAACAACAATCAACACAGTGCAAGAAATAGAAACATATTAAAATTTACAATAGAATATCATGATAATCCAACCAGCAGTTATTGAGATATGTAAGTCTTGACAAAAATGATGGACTGAATGATGCACTGTTCAACACACAGACATTGCCATCCATATAGCCACACCGCATGGCTAAAATTGCACTGGTAGCTAGTTATCAGATGTACATAAGTGCACGTTACCAAATAGCTCATGATTTATCAGTTTTCATTTCAGCCTTCTATAAATGTTGATTTCCCATGATTCCTGGTGTTTCCAGCACAGAAACCAAGAGTAACACTTATCATGTTGACTTGTTCTTGACAGTTTACTTTTAGGAGGCAGGGAGGCTGAGCCAATCAGGAGAGGCACAAGAATTCTCTCCTAGTCTCTCCATCACTTTCTTCCTTTTCCTTCTATTCTCATTTTCCTCCTTCCACCACCTTTTCAGTCCTAGCCAGCGGCGCATGTATGTGGCTGATGGCATCCAGCGTGCAGGGCAGCACACATGAAAGGGGTCCTGTCACTCACTTGAGGCAACCATATGTGTGCCTGCATGAGCTCTGTGCCAGCGGCGGGCCGCCTCTGCCAGAAGACATTAGGGAAGCAGCAGGGTGTCATTAAGGTGGCACAATGATTGATTAACCATAAATCGTGAGCATGAGACTTACTAGTCACAACCGCTACCTCTCCCTTCACACCACACACGTCACACACACACACACACACACCTACAAAGACAAAGTCACAAAGAGAGCAGTGGGCTGAGGTGGAGATGGGGACAGAGGGAGCCCCCTGCAGATGTAAGGGTGTAATTGCATTAACTGCCCAGTAGGGATAGGATGAGCTTGGGTTGCTCTGAAATGAACACAGTCAGGGGCCACATCAAGCCATTAGTAGCACTCCAGCCCTCTGCTTCACTCCTGAGGCGGATTTCATATTCAGCTTTTCTGCAGCAGCTCACAGAGCTGTGGGGAGCTAATGGCAGCTCCCAGTTGCTTATCCTGCGTCGCTGGATGTATTTCTGTTGAGGACGAGAGTCTAAATTCAAAGTTGAACTGTAAAAAGTTTTTACTCTAAATTTTGATCAGTGTACGAGAAGAAAAAAAGTTTTAAAAGACCCTTAGGAATCATGAAATTCAAGGCCATTATCAGCGATATTATTAATGAAGATGCTACCAAAACTTGGGCTTTTAGTACTTAAACTTCTGAAAGAAAGTATGCTAAAGGTTCAGACTACAGGAGGTCTCAGTTCCTCTAAAAGTAACCTTCAAAGCATAAGAAAGCAGTTTGGAAAACTGATATATAATTAAACTTGACTTTTTTTCAAGACTTTGGTGATCCCCTGACTCATTCACTGCATGTTTTCACCTACCCATGAGCAGTAAATAAATTATATTTTAAAAAGTCCAGAAATATAGCGATAGACTTACACATCAGATGGCTGTAATCTTCCTCAAATGATTTGAACTTTGACCGGAGCTTTTTTAATGACGTCATGTCATTGTGCGATCTTCTCCTGCAATGGTTTAATGCACCCGACTAGAGAACTAGCATCCCTGTTTATCACTATAAACAGACTCCTAATATTTACAGAATGGTAGTAGATGGAAACGCACATTTCCTGTCACCAGTTTTACAAGCTTTTATAAGCTGGTGACAGAGAGAAGGAAGGAGAAATAAAAGGGGAGAAATCTAAAGCGTGTAACATTCATTAGGTAATATTCAATGTCATTCTGTGTAAGTATCAGGTTCATCAGTGAAGTGTACGAATTATACTGTAGATTGGAGTCTCGCTAACAGTAACAGCCAGTGTGACAGCTGAGTCCAACATAGGCCCTGATGCATAATAGGAAGACCTACGTATGAAAGGGCTTGTCTTGTTTCTTGAGTTGGTTTACATCCTGTCAACCACATGGAGAACATGTTAAGCACTACAAAGCTTGGTCAAAGTCATCCATCATCTCTTTATTAATAGATGACCAGGCTTTCATGTTCAACTAACAAATGGTCACTGAATGGTTTCAGAAATGCAACACAACATAGACCATTCCACAGATAAAATTACAGTTTCCATAAAACGCATGCAGCATTTGTGTAAAATGACCCGACCTCTAATGGTGTCTGCCTTCCTTTTTGCCTCCATCTCTACCCCTCTGTGTCCTGGAGTCATGTGGAGCCACAGAGAGATGAGTGATGAAATCAGCAGAGAGGGAGTTAGCAATGGGACCGCTCCGGCTAATGTTTTGTTTGGTATTAACATGCACGAGGCACTTAAACTCCCACTGATTTGGATGAAAAAACATTTGGAATAGGGCTCATCAATCAGAGGGCACACACACAGGAGCTGTCAGAATCCTGGGGTGCTCTGTGTATTCGTGTGTGTTACACAGCTCAAAGGAATCGGTAATATAAAGGAGAAACTGTCTCTCTGCTCTACAGTTTTAATGATCCATTTTAATCTCTTCTTTCATGTTTGAGACCAGAGGAGGGTCGTGAGCACATGTGGTGCACCGGACCATACCCTAGACCCCTGTTCTCCTGTTCTCACCACAGCCCACAAATTCACCTTATCGTGATGTTTGTTTTTATGGATTTCAGGGTTCAGAATACACAATTCATTATGTTGTTGTATTGAAGTACTGTGGTCATTTGTTTTCATATGTGTACAAATCAAGACACATCTGTGAAAGCTCACACGTGTTCATGTCACGGATGGAAGAAGCACTCAGAGCCTTCACTGAAAGGGAAACTTTAACGCTCTCACTCAATACAGGAAAGGTTTAGCCACTTAGACACAAAAACATGCGGAAATATGGAACCCTTTAAGTAAAAGTACCCATAATATATACAAGATTACATGGTGGAAGGAGTATTTGGATCCTTTGATTTATTAAAAGTAGAAATGACAGTCTTAAAATATTCATACAGTACCTCAATTCAATATGTTACAAGTATCATCAGTGCAGTGCAGTTAAGCAGTAAAGATATGTTTGTCTCATACAAAAGTGAAATGCGTAGTGAATTCAGAGTGTGTGGATCATGTCAGAGTCTTGTGATCTGGGCTCACAGATACCCAAAGGTGTTCCATCAATTCTCATCTATTCCTCTGCTGATTCCTCCCAAAATCCACAAGCAGCTCCTCGGTTTTGTTGACGTCCAGGTTGTTGTCACCATAGTGACAGATCCCTGGCCTCTTCATTCCTTCTCATATTCGGTGGTGATCCAGCCTATCAATACTGTCATTATGTGACTCATTCCGGTAGGGGATGAGCATTAGATAAATATATCTAGACTGAAACGTGACCAGATTTAAGTTGGAAGGATTTTAGAAATCCCATTTTTAAGACCAAACTTGAGACTTTGAAGCTGTGAGCCTCTGTGGGGCTTGATGGAGTCAGAAGTGCTGGACTGATTATTCATTTTTGTAGAGGAGTTTTGACATTCCTGAGGAGATCTATCGCCAGATCTGAAGAGCACTGACTCAAACTCTACAAATACAGGAAGTTATTCCGAGACCTTTTCTTATTGGAGAAACTTGGCATTGTTTGTATAAAAAGATTGATCAGTGCAGCTTTAAATAATTATAGTGTACAGACTGGGGACCAACAGAAAATGTAGAAAATATGAAGTTAGGTTATACTGTATATGTCCACTTACTAAATTAATATTGTGGGGTAGGAAGATAGAAAAGAATAGTTACAGCAGTGGTGGGCCATAAGCCAGCAAGGCCTTCTCTGCTGGCTTAGACGGCATCACAAAGTTATAGCTATTTTATCATTTAATTATTTTTCATAATTACACTACATGTATTCTGTCAGAAAAATTCACTCGAGACTGGTGTAAAAATCATTAATCATTGGACATTTATTCTTTGCAAAGAAGGAGACAGGGTTGATTCACATACAGAATGTACATCAAGACCGCTCGAAGATCTGTCTCCGAATCTCTGGTATTTATACTCAGTAAACAACATGCAGTGGGCTGACACAGGGTAACACACACACATTTCGCGTTTCACACAGGCGTCTACGTATCTGGACACTTTAACAATTCGTTCTAGTACAAAGGTCACTTTCTCGTAAGTCATGGTCGCAAATTAGCCCTGCGTAAGTATTGACGCTTTCTACAAGTTTATTATCATTCTTATTCGGGACAAACAGCGTGTTCTTTCGGCAATCAACTGCTTCTTAATAGACTAAACATCTGCTGAGGATGCCTGGTGTCCCAGTTCACACAAGGACACAGGCCTTAAACACTACAGAGGACATGAGCCTCTGTTAAATGTATAACATTCACTAATTATTAAACGCATTCTAATTAGTAATTTAGATTTTTCCCAACATATTTTAAATATTTCTTCATTAGCTTATTATCTCATTGCACAGCTACTCTTATCCTCAGTTGCCCTGCTTCCAGCACAGCTTGTTTTATCCAATCAGATTTCGCACCTCTGTGTCTCGAAGTAAAAACATCTGCCCTGAGGCCTTCAGACTCACAAGTGCATCCATGTGCAGTTTAAGTGAATGGGGACGATATTGTTGATTGTCATAGTGTTCAACCAATCAGATCTTTAGTTTGACATGTTGGGCGTAGTCTTTGACGTGTCAGAGCCTTCTAGCTGGCCTACAAGTACGTGATTGGTCAGTGGGCTAGCGTGACATGTTGGGCGGTGACAATCCCAATATCTGCTGCCTCTGTCGAGCAGACATTTTCAGCCTCAAACGCATTAAAACCTATTCAAGAAATACAACTGAGGAGACTCGACTGTCTTCACTGGCGTCCATGAATCGAGAAGGACCTCTGGTTGGAACTGAACCAACCAGAGACCGATGTAACACGTCATTGAACTCTTAGTAATCAAAAAAAGGAGGAAAGCTGCTTTGGTAAGTGAAGTGCTTTTGTGCTTTTACATCTGCAGTAACGTTACTACTGTGTTCATCTATTGTATTGTTTTTATGATATGGTTAATATTGTTCCCTCTGATGTGAATAATATTTGAATAGTGGCCTTGAGTGTGTGGATGAATGCGTGTTTTAGCTCCGCAGTTTTGCTGGAATGTGCAGAGGCCTGTTTAATCATGTTATTTGGGTTTTATGTTATTCTACTTGCTTTGTTATAAATGAGTTTGTTCTTGTCATTGTTTTAATTAAATTGATTTTGACTATATGCATTGTCCGTTAAGGACGAAGCATCCCGATATTCATGTATCTGCACTCTGCAGTTTGTGTATTTCTTGCCCTCACAGGTGTTGAGCTTCATGTAACATTTTATTTCACTTGTCAAATGTTGCAGTGTTATGTGAATATGCGTTTATTACATGAAACAAATAATAACCGTAGCTGTGGCGTCAATTGCAGTAGGACAGCACTGAAGGCCCAGGTATAAAACACACGGCCCGCCACTGAGTTACAGGTTATAGGT
Source organism: Anarrhichthys ocellatus (assembly GCF_004355925.1). Lineage (NCBI taxonomy): Eukaryota > Metazoa > Chordata > Actinopteri > Perciformes > Anarhichadidae > Anarrhichthys > Anarrhichthys ocellatus. Next base: position 527,524 of record NW_022280125.1, read on the forward strand.
GAGTAGGCCCACAACATATCTCTACAGAAATACAGTATGTATGCAGCAGTAAGTGCATTCAAGAGGGAGAAAACCAAAGAAAGACACAATAGAGATGAGTGAATACCAGCTCGTACAGACAGACTGTACCATGACCAGACTGTTTTCACCATGATTGTGCTTCAGCAGCTTCTGAGAATGTCATGGGTAATCTCAGTATGAACAGATTAGATCAGCTCTTGGTATTTTACCAGCAGGAAGCAGCATACAGTTAAATGAACAGAGCATATGTCAGTGTGAATGCTGGTTTTTATCAGGGTAAAAATGACTAGAGCCTAGAGCCACTACTGTACATTAACTATGACCAAACATCTGGGTGGATGAGACAAACAGACCTACGGACACAGGCCCTGGGGCCCAAGATGTCAAGGGGCCCCCATAGCTAGAGAGGCTGTACCGAGTGACATTTCAGAATTCAGACAAAAGTAGGAATGACCTGACCATGTTTTTTTGTTTTCCTGATCCTAATCCTGGTCCTTTAATATTGAGTATCTGTTTATATCAAGTCTACATAATACAGCTGCTCAATGTATACTTAGGTTACTATAAATCTACATTATAGTTGAACTGAATTTTGATAGAGGACATTTAAACCCATTTTTCAACAAGCCCACACACAGTAGCATTCACCATCAACCATTAGTGCATTAAGTCATCTGTCCCTTTACGAACTGTTAAAACATTCGGGAGGACCTATTGTATTTGTGGAGAGAAATGGCAGTGTGATGGCAGGAAACTTTGCAAATGATTTGGACAATATATTGTTTTTAATCAGCACTCAGTGTCTGTTTCCAGGGACCCACAGTCTCAAGATTCATCCATTCTAAATACTGTATGGATACGAATGTAACACATGTCTTCATTTGGCGATCACCTCATTCTGAATTCATGAACACCCACATCTAACAAAAACTTTTTCTGTAAAGTTTATGCCTCAATCTGAAATCTTTCAAAGCCTTGAAAGGTAGACTTTTCAGACACATGCGATTATTGAGTTCACAAAGTTCACAGAGGTTGTGTATTTCGGTCACTGTCCTTCTACATTGCAGCCTCCTCCCTGCTTTGTTAAAAAGTGTCTCGGTCTTAGATACTCCTCATCGTCTCTTCTTCTATATGATTCCCCCTGCCACGGGTCCCCAGAAGGCTGGCCTGACTGAATATCAAAAAGAGCAATTTGACTGGGCCTTTGAAATGCTTAGCTGTAATGTCAGTCCTGGGCTCTTTCAGATAGAAAGGAGAGGGAAATGTCAGTGCAGATTTCTATCAGCCAAGTCAATAAAGAGGCCCTCTTGGTGGCCAGCTCGGCCTGCCAACAGGACAACTGCCCTTTTATTGCCCATACTTTTAGAACTTTTAGCCAGGATTTGGAGGTATATTTTAACATTCAACATGCACACGTTTCCCCAGGGAAAAGACTAGCACACCCAAACAAAAAATCTTGTTGCCCTATCTACAGTTACCTGTTGAAAAGGTAAACTTCTTATCTGTGGTTCTTGTCCATCACTGTCACCTTAAATGTTTCTGTCTCTGTAGGAGTCAGAAATACACAGTGAACCTTTGTTCATGTTCTTCACATACAATACATTTGACTAAACAATAGGCAATAATAAATGCTATTTAATGGATCTTTAAATTATTTCACTTTAGGCAAACATGAATCTTTTTGGGCAGCCAGATCTGTATCTGTGTCACAATGCATGTTGATGCACACAGAACGCATTGGATCAGAGGTGGTCTGACTCCCATTGTGGATCTCAACCAGGTGTAAATGCAATCTGCACAGCGTGAAGAGTCTGCATGAGTAGTAGAAAGGTCATCTAGGCCACATTCAAATTGAAAAGTTTTTCAGCAAAGAAGTTGAACCTGCGTGTTTGATGACCAGTCCTGGTTCACTAATTTACATAATGAGATCCCATCACAGTGTTGGCAGAATGCTTATTAATGACCATGGATAAGCAAATATTGTAACAAAATGAGTGGTGGTATCACTTCTTTGAGAATTACAATATATTTTTATTAGCTTTTATACAGTATGTATTATTAATATGTTGCACATAATTATTTTAACTGTGGAACAAAACCGTAGGCTAAGCCTGCACAGATCTGTAGTTGTAACATTTCACTCAGAAAAGTCATTTTGGAAACGTATACCGTAAAGAGAACAGTGTGGCAAACTATTCATAACTCACAGATGTCCTGGAACCTTTTTGAAAAGCAACATTCCAGCTGAGGTAACTGAGGATATTTTTGTACACTGCCACCAGGACAAAGCGTTGAAACTCCCATATTACAGTCTGGGGTATGTGGTACAATATAGCTCTGCTGTTCGCCCCGATTTTAGTGCAAGGGATGTGGGCTGTAATATGTAACATTATTAATGTACAGTTTTGTTACACTTCGTCACAACAGATACATTTAATGAAAACTATTTTATGCTACAAAGTCAACATTGTGCACTAGCAACTGACAGAAATGTGATGTCATATCTCAGTGCATTCAGTGTGCATCATGACATTGGGGTACTGTGGGAATGTATTGTGTGGGGTCATGGAAAAATAATACAGTGCATAGGAAGTCAGAGTTTTAATGCATAGCTTAAAAACAGGTGTCACTATTAGATTAATTATGGTCCCGTTCTATTTAGTGTGTCACAGCCATCCCAGTGAGCCAGCATGCAGAATACAAGGGCACGGCCCACCTAAATGACACAGCCATAATGAATGTTATTAATTACTGCTGTATTTAACATGCATTGACTTGAAAAGGGCCAATTCATCGTCAGGAGGTCATTCAATCTTTAAGGTTCATCCTCAGGAGATCATGACTGCTTATATTAAATATACATAGGATGGCACGGTGATGTAGTGGCTAGCACTGTCGCCTCAAAGCAAGATGGACCCGGGTTCGACCTGGAAAGCCCTTCTGTGTGGAGTTTGCATGTTCTTCCCATGTCAGTGTGGGTTTTCTCCGGGTTCTCCAGCTTCCTCCCACATTCCAAAAACACGCAGTTTAGGTTGATTGGTGATTCTAAATTGCCCGTGGGTTTGAATGTGAGCGTTAATGGTTGTCTGTCTCTGTGCCTGGCGACCTGTCTTGGGTGTACCCTGCCTTTACCCACTGCACCCCACCAGGGGATCGGGCAGGGTTTAGTTGTTTTATCGGTTGCATTTTCCTTTTGTGTGCTTTCTTTTTGGAACTGCTTGTTGTCATTTCTTTCACAAATATAGATAGGCAAGTGTTTTGCCAGCTAAAGAGCTTTAAATTTAAGTTATTGAGGATTGTTTTTGCTTGTTGATACAGCACCATTCACGGCCGTTCCCTTAAAGGAACAGTGTGTAAGATTTAGTGGCATCTAGCAGTGAGATTGCAGATTGCAATCAACTACATACCCTTCAGCTCACCCCTCCCTTTCAAAGGATGACCTGCAGTGGCCTTCAGGTAGAGATATCTTAAGGATTTATTGCTTCTTGGAACTTCGATACTCTGTTCTTTTTCATAACTAAATAGTTGCTTTTAAAAACAATAGTATTTTAAAAGCGAATCTATTTAGAACAGGATTATAATTTATTTGTATTTAACTAAATATAGATTCTAGAGCACTCAAAGTCAATATATAAAGTAGTGCTGGGCAAGTTAACACGTTAATTTCGCGTTAACGCATTCATTAATTAATGCCGACAATTATTTTATCTTGCGTTAACGCATTTGTTGAATTTATTATAATTTTTATTTTTTTTAAATTGAAAGACAAGAGACAATACATATACATAACAAGAGGATGACAAGAACAGTGGGATAAAAGCCAGCAAACATCCTATAGTCAGTAGTGTTAGTGCACCTATATGCTGAAATTCAGGTAAACACATTTAAACGGCACAGATCGGGAGCGAGCGAAGGACTTTGAAAGTTAGCGGAAAGATTAACGTGAGACAACATCCGGTTTCTTCAGACGAACATCCGGTTTTCAGAATAAGATGGCAACAAAGTATGAATTATATTCACATTAAGTATAAAACATGCTACCTGCATCTCGTGAACCAAATGTTATTGCCCTTTAGTTCATATAGCAGTACTTTAAAATAAAAGTGCACAATACACTACTTTTGAATTCATTATTGAACTTTGCCATAACAATGCGATTAATCGCAAAAAATCCATGCGATTAATCGCGATTAAATATTTTAATCGTTGCCCAGCACTAATATAAAGTAATTCATATTTATAATAAACATGGCGGTGCAACATGACGAATGACATGAAGAGGACCCGCTCGATATGTAGATCTATAAGTGGCTTTTCCTCAGCAAACAAAAACCCAACAACTCTTAGTTTCAGGTCATTATACACTCATAAAAATAGTTAGGAATATTATATTCCATTTCTGCCAATAAATCCCCCTAGATATTATACACTGTTCCTTTAATATTGTGGTTAATCCGTTATGCGTTTTCTGTGGCCTTTAATAAAAAGCAATTCTACATCTGATTACACCGGCTTATGTCCACCCGTAACCCTAGAATTATTAGGAAGGTCAAATAAATGGGGGCTAGTCCGGATAATGATTAATTCCCGTGACGCAAAATGATTGACAAATTGTTAGCGACCACTCGCCGCTGTTTTGTGCAGGGCTAAATAATTGTTTGCCTCTGTTTTAACCTCGATCACTTTTTTGCCAACCTCACTCCGGAACAAAAACTTAGATCTGACAGGCACAGCTAGATTTTGAGCTACAAGTGGAAAAGATGTAAAAAGAGGTGGACAAAACTGTCAGGCTGTGTCAGCTTGAGCTTGACCAGAGAGAAGCTCCCACAGAGGAGGCATCATTCAGATGATGTCAGTAAACACATTTCTTTGGTGCCAAAATTTTGCAAACAGAAGTAAACTTGAAGCACATTGCTACTGCTCTCCATTGGCCTTCTGATATGTGGGTATTGCTTTTGCAGACGGCAGAGCTCTAGAAGCAGTTTCTGCTCTCCTTATAGAACAGGGTTATTCAATTCAAATTTAGCGAGGTCCATTTAGAGAGAATTTCCTCGTGCAAATGTCCAGAACATGAAAATAATATCTAACTTGAGCTATGATTTAGTCCCATATATATTGAAGTAGCCACAGTTGTATTAACGTCTGTATTTAGTCAACAAATGACTGTCAGATCAAATATAGAAAGTTCAATAGAATAATATCTCAACTATATTCATTGTCAGATTTCAAATTGAACTGGATGAATTATAATAATACATAATCTAATAATAAATCAAAGTTCTTCTCCTGTTTCAAGTAAAATAAGGGCTGGATTAAAGAATAAATTACATAACAGAACACTTCTGAAAAATGTAGTACTTTATTTATAAAGTACTTTATTTTAGAAAATGTGTCACGGGCCATGGTGGAGGACTCAAACGCAGACCAGGCAGAGTAGCATGAAGCAGGCATTTTATTAAACACAAAAGGAATAATTACCAACACAACAGGGAGTACAAGAACAAGACAAGAGACAAGGGGGAAAATCCAGCAGGAAACGAGGCAGGGCAACGGGGAAACCAGGAACAGGACGAGCAAGAACAGGCGGGTAGACATGAACACAAACAATGACCTGGCAGTGAGTGAGTGAGAGACAGGGGTTTATAAAATGGTTTGAACAGGTGAGGAGAGTTGTGCTGATGAGGGAGTGCTTGATTACTGATCAGGGACAGGTGAAGGGAGTTGGACTGGTGCTGAGGGAGTGGCTGACAGGTAGAGTGAGGAGCTACAGAAAAACACACACAGAACACACAAGGCAAAGCCTGATCGTGACAAAATGAATTTAACTGAATTGTCCTGCAGCTTTAAATTCAGTTCATTCAGGTGTGAAGTGGTCAATCAAAAAAGCCACAATGTTATATTTTTCTCATCTTCTAAAAACAAATCTGTGGTTATTAAACCACTTGTTTCAGCTCTATTCCTCTCTAGTAACATCATTGTTGGACAGTGAATTCATGTGATTCTGATCATATTGGGCTCTTAGATTTTTTTCCTTCTGAGCCTTCATTTCAGATGTGAGTGGGTGCGTTTGCTCAAAAGAGTTGTATGTTGTCTCATAGTGGCGCTTCACTTTTTAACAATCGTCATACTCTCTGAACATTTGAGACATACTGGTATCAAACTGCCCGTGTTAAGAATGGACAGATAAGAGTCTGTCCATTCTTGGTGAAAGACTCTGGTCTCGCTGGTCTCTCTGACCACTTTTATCTTCTTGGAGAACACTATGTGAATTAACTTCTGACTCACATACTTCTCCGACTCTTGGGTCTCTCACCCCGTCACTAGAGTTGCGATGCTTATCGGAATACAAATATTTGATAGGCCGAGTAGCATCACGTGATACGATTAACAACGCATGTAATTGGTGTGTTTCCTGGACCGCTGAACAAGTACCGTAAAGGCTGAAAAAGCAGCGCTGGTCAAATGTAATAATTATCAATTATATTTCCGGTTCAAAGTCCAGGTCCGGATACAACGGCATCTGGGTCCGGAACCGGACCGTGGCCTGCCTATTAGTGACCCCTGTTCTAGAGAATACTCTACAGCAGAGGTAGCCAACTCGGTTCCCGTGGGCACCTGGTTGCCCGAAGATACTCGCGCGCCTCGGAGGGTTGGATCCCCCCCTCGGCTATAGACGAGACGGTTTACTAGTTTCTTCGTGGAGAAAAAGGTACCATTAGAAATGGTGTTGGTGACAACAACGGGGCTCCCGCCATGACGGGCCGGCATGCAGGCTTCATTGCGCAATGTAAAGGTGACCCAGACTTCCCAAAATTTCTACATTACCACTGTATCATTCACCAGCAGGCGCTATGTGCAAAAGTCTTTGATCAAAAGGCTTTGATCATGTGATGACTCCTGTCTTGAAGATCATAAATAGCATCCAATCCAAAGCCAAACAACACAGGATATTCATAACTGATGATTTGTATAAACATGGGACAGAGTTGATTTGTTGATCATGATTTGTTCAAAAATGTTACAAAAGTGGTTAGTACAAACTAGACATGATTTGAAGATTAATGATTTCATAAAAAATGTTAGAAGTGATCATTTTTACAAAAATATAACGGGTGTGATTTTGAACCAAATGCTACAAATGTGCTTATTCATACAAAACTGTCAAGAAAGATATTTACAAAAATATCAGAGATGTGATACCTCTGACCTTCAAATGTTGAAACAGAATAACAGAAATAAATGTTTAAATATATCTGTGTTTCCTACCATCATTGTTGTGGAAATCATTGTTAATAGTTATTGTGAGGAATAATTAACATTGACATGTGATCAGATAGTCTCTTCACACATATTATTATTAAAAGGTGATCAGTGCAACTTTGTTATTCAGGAAGTTTGTATCAAACAAGTAGCCCTTCGTACTACTCAGTACCCTTGAAGTAGCTCTCTGTTTCAAAAAGGTTTGTGACCCCTGCTCTACAGTATGGCAGTGTGCTATGTGCACAATGCTATGTGCCTATGAATCGGTCCCAGAGGCCTACAGGCAGAAATTTAGAGGCCACAAGAAAGCTTTTACTCAGACATATGTAGAGTTTACAAGGGACAAGGTCAGTTTATTTAATAAATGCTGTGCTGCTTGTGAAGTTGAGGATTTCCCATCTGTCTGGGAACTTCTGCCGTTAGAGGAGATTAAGAAATGTTTGCTGAAAGGTGTAGTGGTGAAAACATTTGCTGTTGCTGCTGTGTTGGCTGACGAGTACATATGAACATATAAAACTATATTCCCTCTCCACTTCACTGACAAACCTCATTCTCTATAGCTGGTAACCCGAGTAGGGCACCTAAGGAGTCTTCTCTCAACGAGGAGGAGAGAGAATATTTCTGGCAAAACTGGGCATGTTATCACAAATTGTTTGCATTTCAAATGTAATGAGCACCAGCAACCTACTGCTGTGTGTGGCACCACTTGACCCGGATGACAAGGTAGGTCCTGATTTGTTTCAGTCTGTTTGTTTCCGTCAGGTTAGAGTCATTGAATGATCCAAAAGATCAGCAACCCGTGCACATTTTACACTCCATCGGATGTTCTCATTCTGTTATCTTCACTAGAGTTCTGCTGTTCTCCAAACACACTGCACGTATTTACGGGACTGTACTCAGTGGTATTGAGATGGGTTGCATCCCATGATCCGGAGTCCGAAGCGGCAGCAGTGTCCTGTGTGGACCCGGCACACCAGACAAGCTGCTTCTGCCAGTGAGCCGAGAGCAACTTCCTTTAGTTTAGTGAAACGGAGTGTTCAGAGAAAAATGTGTTGGATCATGTGAGTCAGTTCCGTGAACGTCTGCATTATGCCTCATTCTTTGCAAAGCTCTTTAGTTCCCAGTCTGGCATTAAAATGTCAGTTTGACCGCTCCACTGTTGTAAGGCAGTTCAAAGTTGGCGACAAAGTGTTAGCTCTCATGCCTATTACAGCTTCCTCTCTGTCTGGGCGATTTTCTGGGCCGAAGTGTCCAACACTGAACCCCAAGCGTCTCTATTTAACCCATCCTAATGCTTAGGATGGGTTGAATAGAGAAGTAAAATGTCATGTATGTACTTGTATGTGTGCAACTCCTGAGGACTTGAGTCTCCTCAGCAGAGTCTGCTCTGTCCCTTTTTGTATAGTGCATTAGTGTTGTCTGTCAAGTCCAGTTTATTGTTCAGGTCAATGTCCATTCTCTGGATGTTCACTGGTACAGGAGAAGAGTGTGTTTATACCGGCGGAAGTCCACCACCAGCTCTTTAGATTTCCCTGAGTTGATCTGGAGGCGGTGCTGGCACCAGCCTATAAGCCTGCTACAGTTCTCTGTTCCTTGATATCCCCGTCCATGATGAGGCTGACGATTGCAGAGTCGTCAGAGAACTTTTGGAGGTGTTAGTTAGCAGAGTTGTGTGTGAAGTCCGAGGTGTAGTGTCTGATGAGGAATGGAGCTAGAACGGTTCCTTGTGGGGCCCCCGTGCTGCATGACACCAGGTCACACTCACACTCCCGTATTCACACATACTGTGGACGGTTGGTGAGGTAGTCCAGGATCCATGCTGTGAGGTGGTGGTCCATGAATCTCACAGTGCTTCCAGCCTTTTCCAGGTGAGAGAGGCATCTATGTAGAAGGTAGATGACAGCGTCATCCACCCCGATGCCAGGTTGGTAGGCGAACTGAAGTGGGTCCATTGATGGGCTCATCAAGGGATGGACAAGGACCAGCCTCTCCAGGGTCTTCATCATGTTCGATGTCAGTGCCACCGGCCTGTAGCAGTTGAGGTCCTTGGGGTGCGAGGTCTTTGGCACTAGTACCACGCTGGATGTTTTCCACAGCTGGGGCACTCTCCCCAGCTTCAGGCTCACGTTTAACATGTGCTCCACAATACCACACTGGCCTGCGCAGAACTTGAGAAGCCTTGAGCTGATGTCATCCTGACCTGCGGCCTTTCTTGCCTTGATCTTCTTCAGTTAGCTTATTTATGGGATTCAAGGATTCAGGGATAATTTATTATCATTATACAACAGAGTTGCACAACGAGGCGACTGTGGATCAGTGGTAGAGCAGGGTCGTCCTTCAATCAGAGGATCGGTGGTTTGATCCCCGGCACCGCTAGTCCATGTCCACATTGCTCCCGTAAAGTGTGTGAATGTTGTATGAATGATTAGTTAGAGTCCTGATAGGCAGGTGGCACCTTGCATGGTAGCTCCTGTCATCAGTGTATGAATGGATGTGAATGGGTGAATGATGACATGTAGTGTTAAAGAGCTTTGAGTGGTCGGAAGACTAGAAAAGCGCTGTACAAGTACAGTCCATTTACCATTTACAACAAAATGCAGTTGTAGTCCATTTGCATCACAAGCAAAACATGACAGTACATTCCTGTAATGCACTTTTTGTATTAGTATCACAAGAAATGTAAACAGCAGCAAGAAAAACAATTCTCTGGGCAGATAATATGGCCGACATCTTAACATAAAAAATCCCACATGAAGAAACAATTGTCCATCAACTTTCAATATGTTTGAGCACTAAGCATCATGATGTAAACACAGAGTCCACCTCCTCTCATTCCAACGAAATCCTGCGCTCTGTCCTGCCGTTTTCCTATCTTTAATAAAGAGAACCAGGTTCATCCACTTCCGCCTACCGAGGCTTCATTATTTGGCCTATTGCCCTTGCTTTCTTTATGACTTCTGGAATAAAATGACAGTTTGTACTTTTTCTTCTACTACAATAACTATACCGTCTACTATTGCTGGACCCAACTTTTTAATTTTGCTGTACACTGACAATGATGCTGTGAATCAACCATGTCAGCGCGCTCGTTGACAGCTGCACAGAAAGCGAGTCGCTAGCTTTCTATACCAGTGGTGCGCCGTCAGGGCCAGCTAAGCCTTCTCTGCTGGCCTAAACAGAATCACAAAGTTATAGCTATTTTATAATTTAATCATTTTTCACAAATATACTACATGTATTCTAATTATTTTTCCCATTAGCTTATTTTCTCATTGCACAGCTCCTGTCTTCCTCTGTTGCTCTGCTTCCAGCACAGCTTGTGTTAAGTAGAGCTTTTATCCAATCAGATTCAGCCCCTATGTCTCTATGTAAGGAGAGAGGCCCGATGCCCGCTAGAGAGCCTTTGTAGTACCTCTTGCACACGACGCCCCCAAATTTGGGGGCTCTCAGGCTTGGGGGGGGGGGGGGGGGGGGGGGAGAGGGGGGGTAGCAAATATCATCCAAAAATGCTCATATTCATAGCGAATATTGTGCATGTATACATTTTATATATCGGATTAAACAGCAACATATGGTCAACACTATCATATAAGTCACTTTTTACACACTCCATACGCAACTATACACTACTAATATAAGCAATTAGAAAATGTACCATAATACCACGTATTTCTGGCCACGAATCGACGTTTTATTTACTGCGCTTTGATATTCTAAGAACAAGTTAACGGCTAAACGGCTAATCAATACATCGCCGAGCATTAGAATTAGACGCAGAACCCATAAATACCTTCGGTTTTTCTCTCTGTGAAACCAGTACAAAGCTGTGAGCCAACAACGCCAGCACAACAGATCACTTCACCGGAAAAAATCATCGCCATCTGCTCACCTTCATGAAGAATCACAAAAAGAATGGCGATAATTATCCGGTTCAAAGCTAGAAACATTGTTGGCAAGTACATCCTGTCTGTTTCTCATCTGTTTCCTGTAGAATCAGGGTCAATCTAACTTGCTGGACCCGGGAGTGGGTGGTCAGACTTTTGGCAAATGGAATTTTACGTTGGGGGATGCACGGCACTTTTTGCATTTTTACTCGCTGAAAGTTCTGTCACTACCGCCTTCCTGAGACTCTGACGCGTCGAAGGCGGGCTCATTGACTGAAATCGACCGATGATAGGCTGATCTAGACCTCCATACACACACAGCAACTGGAATTCAGACGAGAAAATCCCATGGATGAATAATATGAGTGAAAAAAAGTGAAATATATAGTTATATAGTATATAAAAGTACAATGTAAGAGCTGCAACAGCTGGTTCCAAAATGACGACCTCGCGTGACCTCTCTGTACTAAAAGCCTCTATAACTTTCTTATTCTTCACTTTATCCCAGCCAAACTTTATTCTAGGACTACTGATCGGTTGTGCTATGATTTGGGAGAGTTTTTAGGCTCTCAGCTGCATTATTTCAAAAACATAATATCAATAAAATTGCTTTTTTTTCAGGCGAACCTGAATATTTTCAATTTGAGCTGGGTAATATCTTCATGTACTATATTAACCAGCAACATATACACAATATTACCCATCTGAACAATCTCACAAGTATTATCTGAATTATAGCATCAAAAATTATTAAAATAGACCTTGTAGTTACAGAATTGAAGTCTCTTATGGGTATGCCATTTTCGAGCAGAGGCCTAAAAATAGGGCTAGTGTTTGATGGGGACGATATTGTAGATTGTCATAGTCTTCAACTAATCAGATCTTTAGTTTGACATGTTGGGCGTATTCTTTGACGGGCCAGTGGTACCCAGGTAGCAGGCGCTAAGTACGTCTGCATTAACGTGCACAGTGATAGGTCGGTGGGCCAGCGTGACTTTTGTCAAACAGAAAGCTAGATAGCAGATCTTAGTGTTTAGTAAGAGTTCAGGTTGAAACATATGTAAGAGAAGTTATGACATTTTTAGTGTTTTGCTTGGTGCAGATTCAGTTTTGTTTTACTTAGCTGTGTTTTTTTAACACTCAATGGCTGAAGGAGGAGAAATGGATTTGGGAGTTACGGACTTTGTTAACAAAGAAAGGAGGATGGTCTTTGTCTTTAAGTGAACAGCAGCTTTGGTAAGTGAACTGCTTTTGTGTTTTTACATCTGCAGTAGCGTTACTACTGTGTTCGTTTGTCTATCGTGTCGTTTTTATGAATAATATGAATGGCTCGTGTTCTAGTGTTGCTGGATTGATTTATTGCTTTGTTGTCAATAATATATGTGACTGGTTCTTGTGAGTTTGTTCTTATCATTGTGTTAATTACATTGATTTGGACTATATGCATTGTCCGTTAATTACGAAGCATCCCGTCATGCGTGGGGTTATTGTCTGGACAATTGAATCCGGTCGGGCTGTTGTTTTCTTTTACAAAGCAAGAATGATGGTCTGGAGAAATGGGGATTATGTCGCGATTGCTTTAGCCCTGTTTGAATCAGTAGGAACAGCTAAACGCTGCGGGGAGAGTTCGTAGATTGTGTGCCACTGTTGTTTCCCCGTTTAGCCTCCCTGGAGTACGAGGCCTCAGCCGTTTTTTGTTATTGTTCCGGGTTCAAAAGGTCACACAGCCCGTTGTCTCCTATGTGAACGCAGTCCACCAAAACCATTATATTTCCCACAATTTAAGCTTCTGCATTTTCCAAATGCACTAGTATTATTCAAACGTATTGTTCGGTCCGTAAGCCTCGTAGAATACGTGTATTATTACACCCCTAGAAACAAATAACCGTAGCTTGCGCGTCATGATGAGCTTATTAGGTGTCAAGTGTAGTAGGAGAGCTCAGAAGGCCCAGGTATAAAATGCATGGCCCGCAACTGCCTCATACTAGCTAAAACCTTGGTGGTCTGCCCCTTTGTCTTAAAGGGACAGGTTGTACTTTTTAGGCCATGTCCATACTGCTCCGTTTCCATTTGAAAACGGAGTTTTAAAAAAAAAGATCTCGGTCCACACGGCGTTTCAGCACTGTTTTCGAAATGATCTCCGTCCATACGAAAACGCCTGAAAATGAATATCACGTGACTCTTCACGTACACTGGGCATGTGTGTGGGTGTCTATGTAAACAGGAAGTAGATTGATTGCTTAGTTTAAAAAAATACGACAGAGTAATAAAGTAGTCTTTAATAATGAAAGGTCGTGTTTGATACTTAAGATCTTCTCTAAAATCTTCCTCTATGAACTCAAACAGACACATTTCGTGGAAAGTTTTAGAAGTTTTATTTTTCAGACTTAACGTTAGTTACAGCGCTGTGGGTCTTGCTCTATCTCTCTCTCTCTCTCTCTCTCTCACACATCAAATTTACTTTTATATTAACACTTACACATAAAGGTTTACTAGATTATGGGTCCATAAATGTGGTCAACACACGTCTCTCACTCGTTTCCTCGGTGTCGTTGTCTGTTCTCACTCCTGGCTCTGCTGGTGGCTGAAGTCTCCGTCCTACTGGAGAGCAATTACTGTTTTGTTCCATTACATTTTATCTGTGGACTTCACAATAGATGTGCAGAACAAAATAAGCATTAATAAGGACAGGAAAGTCCTCCGTTTTGTGTCCATCACCCTCCCCAAAGCCGCTAACCGTGACTTCAGACGTCCGCTCCGTAGGTCTGATAATGCTGCTGGACACGCCGCTCGCTAATCGCTTCAATAACAGCTGCTTCCTCCGTAATAATGCAGACTTTAACTGAACAATAGTTGCTAGTGTAAGACTGAAATTGTGTGATGATCAGATATGACCACTAGTCGGCGCTGTTCAGGGGGTTTGATGTGATGGAGATGGAGTGACAGGAGAAGAAGAGTAGCGGGAGAGTGTGATTTGATTTGGTGTGCTTCCGTGGAGTCTTGTCCATGTTAAATTAACCTGGTAGTCGATCGTTAATCAATGCAGTTGTTTATGATTTCCGGGAATAGGTCAGGTGATAGGGGTGTGACGAATCAGGGAAGGACATGTCATGACTGCTAAGAACCAATCAAGTAGCGAATGCGGGTGTGGGCGTCATCGTTTCCAAACTTCTCCGTTTTCGTCCGTCCACACGAAAACGCAACCCGGAGTTTTCAAACTCCTCCGTTTTCGGTGCTCGAAAACGCCGGCGTAGTGTGGACGCTCAGCGTAAATGTAGCAAAACATGCGTTTCCAAACGAAAACGGAGTAGTGTTGACATGGCCTTAGTGGCATCTAGTAGTTTGTGGCAGATTGCGACCAACTAAATACCCCTCTGCTAACACCTCCCTTTCCAAGCATGTTGGAGAACTATGATGGCCTACAGGCAGAGATGGGCAAAAATACATCAAAATGTATTTTGATACAAAATACAAAATACCCCTCAAATAAATGTATTAAAATAAAATACAAAATACTGGTGCCAGAAAATGTAACAAAATACAATACATGTATTTTGTATTTAAAATATAGGAAATATTTTTTCTGGATTTTCAGTTTTCACACAATTTGGTATAGCAGAGCATTCAGGTTTGGGCTATAATGTACAAAAAGCTCTGGTGAACCCACAAAAAGGAAGAACAGTCACAGAATGTCAGTGTAACTAAGCAAAGCTATTAAAAGACAACTTGATTGATTATGTATATATATATATTCTTATTAATGGGACAGCCCATAAACTTTGGCTTTGTATCAACAAGAAAATATTCATCACATATGAATAGCATCACACATTAGGCCTATGTATACTATAAAAGCAAAATATAGAATACTTTCATAATATGCCTTTTAAATAAAATAAATTGGATATTTAATGTTTTTTTAACAAATGGACATCTACTGTCATAGCCTGGCTAACTGTGAACTATATTATCTGCCAGTAATTGATATGGCATTATGACATTCACATTGAGAAGATACAGCATAACTTGTAATACAGTGCAAGATTAGATGGTCAGACGTCTCTTGATAAGGTTATCATGAACATACAAGCTCCCAATCTCCCTCTTCCTATAGCTAGCTACTCCACTGATAAGTTAACTTGCTAAACACTGGCTATGCACTAGCCTAGACAGCATGCTAGCGTCATTAGCATGTTAGCATCGATCACTAGCTTGATATTATAACCATCACCATGTATATACAATGGGCTACGTAGCCAGACCCAGACATAAATTATACATCAAGCTAGTTGACATCTGTCACACTCAGATAAAATATTTAACTTGAATGACAATCTGTTGAACTTGAGGATCTGAAGACTGAACTCGTGAACTGTTTGTTTGATTCATGGAGAAAGTATTTTGAGTATTTTAAATACAAAGTTACTCCACTCTAAAGTATTTTGTTACAAATTACGTTAGATTTTTATCAGCCCTATCAAATACAAATTACAAAATACTCAAAAGTAATTGAAATACTTATTTCAAATACAAGTAATAGAAATACTGCCCATCTCTGCCTACAGGTAGGGAGTTATCTTTAGGATTTTAGTACAATAGGAGGTACTCTTCTCAATACTATGTTCTACATTACTAAATAATTGTTATAAAAGATATATAAGATTTCAAAAACAAATACTACTGCTGAGCATCAGTGATATTGGTGAGAAGAGGAGCCTGAGAAGAGCTCAAAGGATATTAAAAGACTAAACCCACCCAGACACAACCTGTTCACCTGCTGCTATCTGGAGAGAGATACAGAAGTATCAGCTGATGAACCACCAGACTTCAGAACAGCTTCTTTCCTCTGGCTGTGAGACTCCTTAACTCATCCTCCAACCTCCATATAGAATACATCTTGTTCTGGCCCCTCCTCTGAGACCACTTTGCCTGGGTAGACCCTTCCAGGACCTATTGCCGCCAACAACACAGCTCCCACGTTAAGGTGCAAATAAAAAAATATCTAAAGATGCTCTGTGGAATTTTGTGTTAAATAAACAAAAGTGTTTATTTCACAACGAAAAGCATTGTGTGTATCCTGTAAAAATTGTCTTTGAATGTGTTGCCTTCATCATTAAAACAATATTTTAAACCTACATTGTTTACGTCCATGTACAACAAGCAAGCACTTTTCTTCTTCCTTGCCGTTGTTGCCGCATTGCTACACTTCTTGTCGAGTTGCCGCCACCAGCTGTCGATCAGAAGAATAAAAACGTTTCTCCGTAGCGCTAATCATGGCAACAAAACAGGGAGGCCCCTACTAGGCATAAACTAGGCTTGTAGCGGTTCTTTTCTGCCTTTCTCCTGATATTAGGAATTGAAATATTGCACATAAACACTGTGCATGTTGATTAGTTCTTCTTTACATCTTGTTTCACAAACCTTATTGAAGTAGTCATTTTAAATCTTAAACCTTATAGTGTAGGTAGATCAGAAACCACTCATGGATCTTTATATTCCGGTGATTAGTAACAGTATGGGAAGGCTCTGGCAAACAAAAAAAAGGTTTTTAAAATGACAATCCAACATATTTTGTCTTGATCTATGTTCACTTTTGATACAGTAGTTGGCAAAATAATTTCCCCACAAGGTCCATGTAGTTTTGGATCGTATTGCACGATTCTCAGTCAAATCAAGCATAAATATTTAGCTCAGAAAGATAAATATTTAAAAGCCAACAATTTGTGTGATATAATTGAAAGCTTCAAAACAGCTTCTCAAACAAACATTTTGTCATTTAGTTTGACGGACGTCTTATGAACTATAACAGCTGTGAAAATCGAAAGAGACACTGATAAAATGAAGTGGGAAGTCTTTAACAAATCACAAATAACCCCAAACAGTAGAAACCTATTTCATAACATGAGCATGGGGCTCATCAGCTTAGTTAGCGTGACTCGACCCTGTCATACACAAACACATAATAAATTCATTACATTTTAAGAAGCAGTGACTTCTAAATTGCTTGCTTAAGAAAACTGGACACCATGTGTAAGTAAAGTTCCACCTCAGTATGTTACAGCCCTGATTACTTCACATCCTGCTGATCAGTAAAGACCTACGACAGGAAATGTGGTAGAACGTGAAGAGAAACGCTCTTCCTGAGCTGCAGACTCATCTGGTCACCCAGCTGCTGCTTCTCGTAATGCTTCAGTGGCTTTTGATGCTCACAAGCAATTTCCTTCGGATGACTATCACATTACATCAAATTAAACTGCATTACCTCACACTCTATGAGGAGGTTTATTTAGTCAACAGATGGGAGCCTAACCCCTTTGGAAATATGAAACGTGCCTCTTTGGATCCTGCAGGTCTTCTCATTTTCAATTGCTTCATAGAGTCACATCAGGTCATTTGGCTTTGGGTTACACAGTCTAACCGAAAAGGTTAACGAGTATATGTTGTGGTTAAGAATGTAGAGCATTTCAGAGGATTAGAAAATAGCTGTCCTGCTATGTTATACAAAGCTATTTCCTGTCCAGGTTGGGCTTCATCAGCATCACTGCTAAATAAAATAAATCATGAATATTTGTCTTACTTTATGTCTGTATGAATAAAATGACAGCTTATACATCATCATCATCATTAAATAATAACTCCATCGAATTAACCCAACATGGGCTACCTAAAGAAAAACAAGGTGCAGTACTTCCTCCCCAGGCTGAAGTCCTGTATGTGTTGCAGAGATCAGAAGATGTTCCATGAGGAAGCATGCTGTATGGCTGTCTCCTGTTTTGCTCCTGTGAATGGGCTATTTGTGTGCACCGCTCTGCTGCAGTTGCACTCAACGTGTCTCTGAAGTATCCTGAGTTGAGACCTGCACTGTGTCTGAGAGGCTGCTGACAGTGGAGCAGATAAAGACAGAAGTGGTCAGTGTTACAGAGGGGAATGGAAATAATGACCTTTGTTTGGCACAGATATCACCTTATCATTTGGCCTTTAGCTCTCTGACTCCATCATTCACATCAGAGATGAGGGGAACACTTGTGCAGAGCAATAAAGACACAGTGACATCACATAACGAATGTTCATTAAACTAAATTCACCTTCTACAATAACTCGTGACAAACCTTTTGATTCCTTTTCACCAGTGTTGGAAGAAGTATTAAGGTGCTTTACTTAAGTAAAAGTGTCACTATCAAAGTCGACTGTGATGTTGTATTGTAATGAGTAATAATGCATAATATCTTCTCAGAACAGTAGAGCATGTGCAAACTGTGCTTGATTGGCAGGACAACTTAACATTGTTGGGATCTGGCAGGAGCGGGTTTGGTTATTAGCAAGTATAAAAATGTAATTATTATAGGATTATTAATATAGATTATTAATAACCCTGTCCTCCTGTCCTCTGCCCTCCTGTCCTCTGTCCTCCTGTCCTCTGTCTTCCTGCCCTCCTGTCCTCTGTCTTCCTGTCCTCTGTCCTCCTGTCCTCTGTCCTCCTGTCCTCTGTCTTCCTGTCCTCTTTCCTCTGTCTACTGTCCTCCTGTCCTCTGTCCTCCTGTCCTCTTTCCTCTGTCTACTGTCCTCCTGTTCTTCTGTCGTCCGTCCTCCTGTCCTCTGCCCTCCTGTCTTCTGTCCTGTTTCCTATGTCCTCTTGAACTCCTGTCCTCCTGTCTTCTGTCTTCCTGTCCTCCTGTCCTCTTTCCTCTGTCTACTGTCCTCCTGTTCTTCTGTCGTCCGTCCTCCTGTCCTCTGCCCTCCTGTCTTCTGTCCTGTTTCCTATGTCCTCTTGAAGTCCTGTCCTCCTGTCTTCTGTCTTCCTGTCCTCTGCCCTCTTGTCTTCTGTCCTCTTTCCTCTCTCCTCCTGTCCTCCTGGCTGCTTTGTCTCAGCCAGCAGATAAGTTTACAAAAAAAAACCTTTTAGCCGTTCTTGCTGTGCTGGTGTAAACATAGCGGCGGTGGCCGATTGAATTAGGTTTCACTTTTGTTTAGATGTCTGTTCTTGTTGAACAGATGTATTGATAAAGTTTTGACTTTTCAATCTCAAATATTTTATTGCACGTACAGTGACTAGCTTAGTTGCGGTTAACTCGAGAATCCTTCACTTCGCCTGGTTCGCTTCACCACAGAGGCATATCTGCTCGCACTCTGTGTTTGTTTGTTTTTGTGTGTGTGTGGTTGGGTTTCAGAAAGTATCACTACCTTCAGATAACGTAAAGCGCAAAAGGCTCTCGTCAGAGCCAGTTTGTCCGTTCTGGGATGTAGAAACATGGAGGTGCAAGATGGCGGACTCCATTTTTGTGGCTCAGTGGAAAAGCAGGGTCGTCCTTCAATCAGAGGATCGTTGGTTCGATCTCCGGCTCTGCTAGTCCATGTCGACGTGTCTGTGGGCTCCCCTGTTCCTGCAGTGTATGAATGGGTATGAATGATTAGATGACTCTGATGAGCAGGTGTCACCTTGTATGGTAGCCCCTCCCATCAGTGTATGAATGGGTGAATGATGACATGTAGTGTTAAAGAGCTTTGAGTGGTCGGAAGACTAGAAAAGAGAAATACAAGTAGAGTTTATTTACCATTTTCCAAGTCATGGAAAACACTACGATTATTAGTTTTTCGGGTGATTATACATTAATGCAGACAGTTATGAATATTGTATTCCATTGCTGCCAATTAATCCCACTAAATGCTACACACTGTTCCTTTAATACTATCAATATTTCTAAAATCCAGAAATTCTGAAAAGATGTTACAATAACACATTTTTTAGCTGCAGTCAAGCCAGAGAATAAGGCCCTTCTTCTGATATCTTCACAGATTAAGGAGTGGCATTATGGGAAATGTAGGATCTGGTGGTTGTCACGGGCTGTGAGTGTGGACCCAAATGCAGGCACGGACCAGGGATTATAGGTGAAAGGTTTATTGACAGGAAACCAAGGGGGGGAATGACCAGAGCACCGCGGGAAAGTCCAGGGAGGGTGAGGGTGGAATCCAGGCAGGAGGAGGTAGGGCAGGGCAGGCAGACTGGGGAACCGGGAGGATGAAAAAACTGCAGGAACACAGAGACAGGGTTAAAGCACTGAAACAACACTTGGGGGGGGAAACTCTGAATTATCTTCAAACAGAGCAGCCAAGAACTACTAGCTACCACGTGAGCTGTAAACAACGATCTGGCGAAGAGGGGATGAAGAACCGGGGTAGATATACTGTTGGGTTGATGAGTTGGAGTGCAGCTGGTTTGACAGGGCAGGTGAGGTGAGTTGTAATTAGGAAGCCGGGAGGAGACCAGGTCGAAGCCCTGCCCATAAGATACACACAGGACAAGCAGGAGGCACGGCCTGGCCGTGACAGTGGTTCTGTTGATACTAAGTCAGGATGCAGTATCTTGGTAACCTTTTTGATTTTAATGTTACTGTGTTACTTCTTATGCCACTCTCAAGAAAAACAATAACAATTTTACTCCTAAGGAAAACAAAAAGTAGAAACTTTTCAGTATTTTCTCCATCCAGCACAGTGCAGCCTCTGGGGACACTAGCAGGGCTAGTGTGTGTGTGTGTGTGTGTGTGTGTGTGTGTGTGTGTGTTAGGAGTGCTGGCCACCGGGTGCAGCTCCTGCCTCAACAAATGACTCCAAAGCTATTCTCAGCACCATGTCCTCATTAAAACATTCCCCAAAGTGCCCCTCCATAAAACGCCCTTGACTTCATGTTTAGGTGTCTAATTAGAGTCCTTGCCTCAGCCCTAGTCCGGGCTTGTGTGTCAATTTAATGAGGCAATTAGGGATATTAGTGATATTGTATCTGGACTGTCTGGACAGTAGATTTGAAGGGAACTGGGAAGTGTAGTGCAGGCTGTAGGGGCAGTGGGAGGGCAGGGGTGTAGGGTTGCAGACATGTTTGTCTTGGCTTTAAGAATGTCCAGCTGTAAAAAAAAGAAAAAGAGGGAATGTTATTATAGCCTCACATATACACTAGTTCTTGATAATTTACTGGGATAACTTCTCAGGCACTGCCAGTGATTTCCACTATTCACACATGCACAACATCCAGGAACGTTTCTGTCCTGCTCATTTTCACACATGCCATGGCCATGAATAGATGGGGCAAGGACAGTCCAGCAGATTGCCATAAAACTCAAAAGAAGAAGAAGACGCTGGGGGAAAGGCCGGATGTGCTTGTATGCGGCAGAAGACGTTTTATTATTCTCAGGAACTTGGTGGGCAAGGATCTGTTTTTGTCTGGTGCCAATGTTTTTGTAATACAAGTTTGTAAGACAAGTCAAATCACCCCTGCAAAATCAGCGGCATGAACTGTAAATATGTTGTGGAATCTAATACGTCATCACCGGAGTCTTGTGATTGGTGAAAGCCTTTTCCGTCAGACAAACTTAACCCTTTACATACTTGTCCCTGCAATGTTACTGCAGGACATGTTCCTGAACATCTCAGGGACAGACTGCATGTGTGAAAGGGAGAGTTTTATGACCGTAAAGGGGAATAACCAGCTTCCATGGATAGTTTTGTGAATAGTACAGTAGCTACTGCAAAGCTCACCAATTAACGCATTCTATCTTGTTTGTTTACATAACCCAAGATATTGGTCCCAACCAAGAAATATTTCAGCAAATAACCCATAAAAAAAGCTAATTGTCATTTTGTACACCTGACGTTTTTTTGTACGGATTTAACAATCAAGATATAACGTGTTAGTGAACTAGTGAGGTGCTGGAAGGAGGATTTTGTTACTGTTACTGCTTTCAGTCTTTATGCTAAGCTTAGCTAAATCTGACAGCTCACAGACATGAGAGTGTAAAGAAAGTGAATAAACATATTTCCCAAGATGTTGAACAGTGTTTCGTGTGCATGCACTGAAATAGTGGAAATGACACCCTGCCTCCATTGAAGCCACCAACAACACACCGGAGCCCTGTTTTATCTCTACTGAGCAAGTGAGCCTGACAGTCAACCATCAAGCTGGCTTTTTGCTCCACTGGCTGAGCATGCCCAGGGTTTCTGAGCCTGCTCTCTCTCTCTCTCTCTTCAAATGCTCTGCCTGTTGATGGCGTCTGCAGACACTGACACAGACCCACTAGGCTTTTGTTACTCCAGACTACCCATCATATTGTTACACTGATAAACTATCTGTGCATTAAACAGATTCTCCAATAATTCACCCCTGCACTTCAAAAGGGAAATATCATATGTCCTGACTTTTAGTCACTAGTATGAGTAAAGATCCCAAAACACTGGTTCCTTACAAAAGTACTAATTTACCATTGCACTCCTAAAACATTGTAGGACTCACAATAGACAAAAATCTGGCCCACTGCCAGTTTGGTTGCAGATCCAGGTGTGTTATAGTGGCCAATAAAGACTAGAGCCTCCCAGAACCCAGTTCCAACTGTGACATCACTTGAAGTGACATCACTTGAAGGCATTTATCAACCTTCTCACAGTGATCTGGGCAGACTAAAGGCTTTATACAACTTTCATTCACATATGATTTAGTACTCCCAACACCTCCAAACAGAGTTCCCTTTTATCTTCCTATAATATATCCAATAGCTCATTTGCTACAGCTATCGTTTCTCTTAGCCTGATAAATGCCCATATCTTTCTAACTTGTGCTGAGATAAACCCGATGACACAGTCGAGTCCGACATGTGGTCTCCGGTTCAGTTCCAAGCAGAGCCGCACAATGCATTCCATACGTCTCTATTCCTTTGTTTCCATTGTAGATTTAACAACATCCAAAACAAGCTGACAGATACACCACCATGTATAGACATTAGAGCTAATAACTGACATTTGCCATTTTGCTCATCCAGTAGTTTCAGAGTAACATTGGCATTCAGTTGGAGATATGTTTGTGCCTACCTGATGAATGTAGTCCAATATTCATTCTCCTTTTAGCTCCGGCCTATGGGGGTTGATGAGTGAACCATGAAGTAAATGTGCTGCTAAACCAAAAACAAGGAGCTTAAGAAGCTTAAAGGTACATCTAATTGCAGAGAGTTGGGTAATAAACTCTAGGATTTCAGCATTACAAGTGTGATCAAAAATATTGATTAATCTGTTGATTTCATCCCGGGGATAAATGAAATCAATGTTACAAAGAGATGGGAAACACTCCATTTGTATGCCTGTGAGTTTGCTTGAGGTGAAACAGGGCACTGGTCTGTGTCAGCGGGCCTCCATGTGTGTACTTTTTCGTGTGTGATCTGAGTGCCATGCTGCAAATTGCATGTGTTCCTAATTACAGAGTGCTAATGAAAACCTGTACTCCTGGTGAGCCTACCGAGGAGCGGCCTGGCACCTCGCCTCTGCCACTCAGAGGAGGAGAGAGAGTGACGACACGTCCACACACAGAGTCATAAACAAAAGGAAATACATGCAGAGCATACTGAGGACTGAGAGGTGGTGGGCAGCAGCTGATGGTAATGATCATGGAACGACAGCTGCTGTACTCTCCTCGCTGCAGTCCTCTGGTTGTCATTGTGCAGCTTGTCTTCATCCTCCCAGGCTGCAGGCAGATCTCCACTAGAAGTCCAAAGTAGACGAGTCTTCAGAGAGCAGTTCACAACAGTCATTCGTACTATTGTTAGACCACCTCCCTTCATGTTAAAGATGCTCTACCTCTGTGGCTCAGAGGTCAAATGCAAGTCCAAAGTGGAAGTGTGGAGTTTGAGTGTTGAAGTTCAGTACAACACCTCGGCCATAACTTCTATCTTTGCAAAGTTTTTGTTGCCTTTTTTGGAAACGTGTAAATCCAATTACATGTTTATTAGTGCGACCATATTTAAAAGTGTTATTGTGGGACAACATTATATAGAGAGGTGATTCTAACATATATATATACTAGCATAGTATAGTGCTTACTGAAATACTGTTGTGTGCTTTGTGAAATGTTGCGTTCTATAAAATATTAACTAATGTTGTGAAATGTTTTTGTGTTTTCTAAAATATTGTCATGTTTTGTAAGACGTTGTTTTGTGAAATGCGTTTTATAAGGTGTTATCTCATTTTGCTAACTGTTTTTGTGTCTGGTGAAATGTAGTTGTGTTTTGAGCTTCAGGACCACCGTGGATAGGGGGGCACACATACACTGCCTCATCCCAAGCTTGTGATCTGAGTCACAGCTCATGCATATGCGAGCACTTACAATATAGTTGAGTGATTTGTGTTAGAACTTGCATGAACAACTTACTGTATATTTGTTTCTAGGAATACTTTTTCTTTTCCATCCTATTATGACAACATGATGAGAACTATCTGGAAGCTTTGCTGTGGGAGGTGGGGTGTAAAACTCAAGTAGGGACCCTCAGTGTTGCTAATTCATTTACAGATTTAATTAGATGGATGGAGCCCTTGCCGTTATTAAAACAGAAAGGGAGAGAATGTTGCCAGCACTACAGGACTTTTTAATTACAACTCCACATCCCGTTTGCTGATGTCTGGGGAACCAGTTAATTAAAATCCTCATTATTTTACTTTTAATTAGTTCCCCCCTCTTTTGTTTCCTTGCGCCATATGGCAATGTTCCGTGGTCAAATCAACTTAATTGAGCTAATTAAGTTGATCAGTTTAATTATTCAAAGTCTGATTGGATGAAATTACTACCCCATCCCCCCTTCTCACTCACCCAAAAAGCCTTGCTTCACACTCCCATCTTCCTCACAGTTCACAGCATATCCATCTCATATCATAGTAAGTGATTGGAGGTGTGGCTCAAATCTTTTATCAAATCACCAGCAATGTGAGCAAAGAGCCTTCTTTAAAGGAGTCCAGGCCCTTCCATTATCCTTTGACCTTCAGGCAGGGCAGGGCGGGGCGGGGCGGCAAGAGGCAACACTGATAGTCATAAGATCTTTCCAAGAACAGCAAAAGGGCACAACTGTAGATGTATGTGAGAGAAGGGAGCCTTCAGGGCTTTCTGACAGAAATCTCCTCCGGTTTAGGCAACAGACCTGTTTGGTTAGGTGGAAAATATCACAGTTTGGTTTAAATTGACACCCTGAAGGCAAACTCCTTGCATGTGCACTGCACATCTCATATCTGAGGACACCAGGGGCCTGTGCTACGAAGCCCACTCTGCTGTCAGAGCTGCATATTTTACAAACAGAGAGAACATTATAATATTAGATCAACACAAACAAAGACAAGAAACAAGACAAACACAGTTTAAACTGCCAAATGCAGGAAGGACAGCTGGTAAAACAAAAACGCTGAATGTGTAAAATAACAGATTTATAATTTCACTGCTTCATCTAGAGCACGATAGATCCGACTATAGTTACATGTGTGTATTCTGTTAAGTTAATGTGTTGCTTAGATGTGTTCTTATGGCGTGTGTGTGACAATATAAGTTTCACACCGCCGGGGTAACAGCTGGAAGAGCAAGGCTAAAATATTGTCACACACGCCTCTGAGTGAAGGACGACCCTGCTCTACCACTCAGCCACAGTCACTGTGGTTGCAAGGATCACAGGGGATGCAACAGCTTTACGCATTAAATACATCAACACTCATAAACTATTCTTTGCATTACTTTTAGTAGAATTCCCTTCCCTGGAATAATGCAAGCAGATTTGTGTCAAAGGCACAGTCGTAACAAAGGCAGTTTGTTGCTCAGTACTGATAGGAAATCAGTTATTTACTTCATATCTGTGATCATGAGAAGCATAAGACTAATTCATTGGTGCATACAAATTACTTTAATTGCAATTATCTCCATATCTTGATAAGCAAGGAGGGGGGTCTTCCAATCTCCCTCCATGGTGCAAGTTCCATGGCACACTCAAACCAATCAAGCCTCATCTGCATATCATTAATTAGCCTGACTAGTTCAAGAACCAATTAGCAAGACTGCAAAGATACAAGGTGAGGCGAATACAAGTTTTCAGAAGGTATGACTCACAATTGGCCGCATATGTAAAACATACAGCACGAAGGATGTTTCAGTTGTAGGTCAACATCTGCGAGCAATTCATTCTAGTTTAATTTTGGAATTATAATAGCATTAACCAATAGGTTTTTATTGACAATGGGTCAAATGACTATTTGTTATGTGAAAGGGGTCGCTCATACTGATAAATCCACAGAGTTATCACCAACTCTGCAACTCAAAGACATGATACTGCCTTCCCTCAGCTGTTGTGCTTTGAGCTAGTTATACCTACTAAGTTAGGTATAACTCCTACTATGCTCAATGGTATGGTTATTTATGGTAAACTGATCATTATTCTCCTGACATCTGGGGTGTTTTTGAAAAACCATGACATTAGTTTTTTCTACTGCTGTATCTAACCTGTGTTCTCTGTCCTGCTTAGAAGCGCAGGATACATTTCCAATGGAAGAATGATTTTGTCTTATTAATTCATTATTTGCATCTGTATTGATTGATATTTCGATTGTCAAGTCATTATTAATTAACCCAGAATATGATTATAGTTTCTCTTGAACACTGGAATTAATTTATTAGGCTCCATGTTTTGGGTTAAACTTAACTGACATAACTCATCAAACCCGACACTCAGGAATGATCAGCCTCATGTGACTGAATGAAATGATTACATTTTTCACAAACGTCTTCTTCATAATAATAACAATCTACAGATATAGCTTCCTATCAGTTATGCCCAGGATTTGATCTAACCCCAACCAAATGCTATTTCCCATGTTTTACTGGTGACATCTGACGGCAAAGTTCAGCGGCCTCAGGAATCCTCAGCTGAGCCTTCTTGGTGATGGAGCTGATGTTCAGCTGAGTGATGATTGTGAGCAGGAAAAAGAGGGACTCCACAGTGGCGACCATGAGCCACAGGGTGATAGAAGCAGATGGGGCGGCGTTCTTCTGGAAATCCGTAACATCGCCACTGTTGGCAAAGTCAGTGAAGAGGACCTTTTGGTTGTGTTGTGTTTACCCTAGCTGTTGCACTTCAACATTTAGTCGGGTACTCAGTCCCCCTGCTCCCTCACTCACTAACTCTGTCTCTTTCAACCCAACCTGTCGAGGCAGATGCCTGCCCACCCAGATCCAGGATCTGATCTAGGTTGTTTTTTTCTTGCCAGTGCTTGCTCATCAGGGAATGTTGGGTCTCTGTAAATGATAGAGTCTAGACCTGACTATATGAAGTGTGATTTAATATAAAGCTATATAAATACATTTTATTGAATGTATCTATGTATATTAAAAGAGGTAAGTGAGATTTGGCTGAATGAACCCTTTGATTGAATTGGAACACAAAACTAACTCTGTTGGACAAGCTTGTTTTGGCAAATTAAGCATTTTCTGATTAATTATTCACTCCATAACCTTCATGGTGATCTGAAGCGACACAAAAGCATTATAGTGGATTCAGAAGAAACGGTGTGATTCAGATTTGGCGTCATGACTGAAAAACCAGAGTAACGTGTTCACCCTCCATGATAATGAAAGAGTTCTTTGAAACACTACCATTAACAGCCTCATCGTTACTGTGCATGTGGCGCTAATTGGACTAACCGTGTGAGAGAAGCTGCCGAGTTGTGAAGGCTGTTCATTTGAAGAGTCACAGCTGGTTTCTCATGAGTGCCTCTCCCCGTTCTGCCTGCTTCACATCAGCCTTTAATTCTGCTCTGCAGAAAGCCACACAAACAATATGGAAAAGGAGTGATCCTAAAATTAGAATGGAAGAAATGATCTTGTAGTTTACATGCCAAATATTCATATAAAAAAGGCTCATTTAAAAAAGCATTTGATGCCAAAAAGCAATCACGAAGAACCAGACTAGAGACCTTGGAAGGATCAGAGACCAGAACAGATATTAAAGATGTCAAGTTAAATGTTTTAATTTGAACAGACAGTGAGAATTGAGGATTTATGAAACTTTTCATGGTTGTATATTCTGACTTGAACTTGGCTTTTCCCACTCAGGCAGCTACAGAGAGCACAAACTGCTGGCTTCCTGGTGCCCATGGGAAAAAGCTCCCTCCCTTTTAATTAGACCGGCTCACCAGATTAGGCCTCATCAGTCTGTAACACTGGAGTACATCTAAAGCCCATGCAGGCCTCCACCACATCCCACTTCAATTGCTTCTGCAATGGCTTTGACTCAGGCCTTTGAAATCCCATTCCTGAGGGTAATCAGCCATGTTTGTCTGAGAGTTTCTTACTTAGTCCTCAGTCTGCATCGGCTACCTGTAACTCGTGCAACACACCTACTGTAGCTTTAGCCAGATCATCCTCAACACTTCATTATTATGAGTTCTTCTGAGAGCACTTATTCTCTTTCCACACACAATTAAGAGCAACACAACTGTTGATTGAAAAACACAAAACATAACATTTCAACACAGAAAACGTGATTCATACACTGTAGCACACAACACAACAGGATACTAGTGCACTTTGAACATATCCTCCCAAACTTACTTGATTCATTCATAACCTATGGACAGAAACTGTAAAAGCTTGCTATACAGTATACACCACTGCTGCTAAATGATAAAATGATCTTTCCATACATCCACTTACAAACACTGATGAACCCCAAAAGTATTCATGATGTCTGGAACAATGAAGAAGAGATGGCACATCATTAAAACGTATCAAGAAAATAAATTCATATTGAGGGAGAGCATTGATCTTGTATGCCCTGTAGTACTGTAGTTGCATTCCTACTAAAGCCAACAATCACTGTGTATATCTCCACTGATTAAAGTATTATAAATCCAGAAAAGCTTAATTATTGGAATCACAGGTCTTTGGGGAAATATAAAGCAATGAACTAGAGGGACGAACGCCCACTGTTAGAGACCTTGCACTAAAAGGTTTGTTCCATTTCTTCAAATAGATATTTAGAAAGAATAAAGGCTGATTTAAATCAACTGGAAGTGGCATTTCTGCCTTAGGACTGTACTGATGGTTTTGCCTGTAATAGCCTCAACTAACAAGACGAAGAGCCATGCTAGCACTTTCTTGAGTCTTTAATGCTCATTATAAAAAGAACCAATTGTAAGATCGATAAAACTCAAATTAATTAGCATACCTACAATGAATCAGGATTAGTTCCTCAACCATAAGGCTTATATATGCATATCTAATCTCCTTTGAAAGGTACAGAGCTAAGCAATATGAATCCATTAGAAGTAAATCTATTTCTATTACCATTCCAGAAAAAATGGAAAAAGGCAATAACACAATTATAACCAAGATCCCATGATAGTGATGCACCTGAATGTCTTCTACTACTCTTTACAAAAACAGCGACTGTAAATTGAATGAAAATACACGAAAATATAACATTTATGATACAATTTATTAAGATATACAGAGGCGGTCTTCATGTTTTGCCCATGTGTACTGTTAACATGTTGACTGTTTATTCAGAGTTTTACTTTCCATATAGTCATGTTGCAAATAACATCAATCTCCCAAAAACATAAAAATAGTAATAACCACAATGTATATTGATCAATAATCATATGACTGAAGAGCTCCATGCTATACAGACAGCTTATTGGAGAATGCAAAGGCCCTCAGTGCTCTGTGAGGTATCCACAGACTTGTCTAAGCAACCTGAAGAGAACGATGTAAGGCTTGTTGATTTCATTGCATCGACCAGGTGGCCACAAACAGCCAGAGCTCCCTGCAGTGCAAGTCCGTCTAACTTGACTAAGAAGGCTGCTGACTCGTCCGTGAAGCTTGGTTTGTATTCGTCTTCGTGAAAATGACTTGATTATGGCCTGCACGTCGTGCGTCTGCAGGTGGTCGAGACGCTCGTACATGCACCATGCACCATGTCTCACAAAGAGGGTCAATTCATCTTTAAATGCTTTCGAAACTGGAGACCTTCAAATATTTGGCAGCCAAATTAAATTGTTACTGGGTTTTTCAACCTTTGTTTTTTTTAAGGAATTTAAAACTTGACTTCTTTCTTTACAGGGCTTGTATAAAGGAAATTAAGTTCTAGTTCAAAATTTCTAGTATCCAGCAATAACAAACTTATTATAGACGAGAAAATGATCCCTGATCTTTTGAACACAAGTCGCTGTTATATTTACCAAAGTTATATTTAACTGAATTGCTAAAATACTTCGTAATAAGACATAGTTTGAAAACACACGATTGGTTTACGTATTCTGAAAGCTAACATGCATTTCTTCTATAAATAGACCATCTTCCATTGCGTCTTTTCTTAACCGTGCCACCAGGGTGGACCTGGTACCGGGTCCATCAGGCTGGGAGCACACTTCCAACATCTCTAATAATCCCTCAATGCACAGAAGAGCCACTAGTGCACTTTGGGTGAAAACGTAAACAGTTGCCTTCATCGTCTCTTCCAAGGTTGGCTAAACTGAGGGCTTTGTTTACAACCTGACTGCTTGTTTCCTGTCTGTTGGATCTATTCTTAGCAATGTCGCTGTGTTCACAGATTATTACTTGGGTGAGTACAATGTTGTCAATGTTGTTAGGTTCTAACATTTTAAAGTTGTTGCTTTGACCATCGGTTCAATGGTGAAATCCAAGTTGTACTAAACTATCATTTTTCTTGAATGTTTTTTAGCAGGTGATGTCTACCATGTTCACGTTAGTTTAGATTATTAGCATGCTAACATTTGCTACCATTCTAATTATTGTAGCATTAAACACAAAGTACAATTGAGGCAGATTTGACCGCTTTGCTGATATAAATGCTCATGTTGTTATTGAAAGGTAGTAAATCCTCGATTGGGATGAATAGCCTACTTTGCTCTAATCTGATGGTATCATTTGGGAAATGATTGGTAGTACTGTTAAGTACCCTAAATTCTCATGTGAACCTGCAATTCAAAAATGTCTTAATCTCAAATAAAAGTTGATAGCACAAACAAACCGAGGCCAGTCCCTAAGAAGAGCAGGGATTGATAGGATTACCTTCAGCCTACTACAATGACTCACATGGTAAATTCAGCATCATTTCCAAAGCACTAATTCCATCAATGCAACAAGGCCATGTCATCACCACGTTGCCCATCAGTTTCTATTCGTTATACTGTTTCCATACTCACCTTTTCACATTAAAAGTCTGTCAATGAAGGGAAAGACACTAGACTGAAATGAAAATGATGGAGGCTGTGTTGTATTTCATTCATGTTAACATAAAATAGTTCATGGAAAAAGATAAAGTGGAATACATGACATGACTCTTGTTGTGCTAATGCAACATGTGCTGTGGAAATGGACATAATATTGAGGAAAACTTATACAATTGGTGAACAGTGGAAATGAAGGCTTATGGCGATGGTTAGCTCTCATTGAGGTAAATAAAGGCCCCAGCTACTATTTAGAATTTATGATGTACACAATTTGTAGATAATGGGCTAGAACAGGAAAAATAACCCGGTATGGTCCTTTATTACTGCAATGTAGCCTGAGATACCAGTTTAGCACAAAGATTGTGTACGGAGAATTCAAGCTACTTCTGTCTGAGGTGGGAACGCTACCACCAGAGGGCCATCACTGCCCCCAACCCACCCTGGTTGTAACCAATTGGCAGACTAACATGTTTGTTGAATATTTCAAAGAGAATTACACAGAGAAGTAGTGCAAGTATCGATATAGATGTTGTCTTCTTCACTTGTCTGTCGGAGTGTGAGAGGAAAGATCCAGCAGCTGGAATCACGGGAGATCCATTTCCTCAAACCAAAAAAAACAGCCAAACTTGTTTGTGGTCTGTGTGATTTTGGAAGTATACTCAACCTCCTGCAGAAATCACATTTCAGTCACTCCTCCCTCCGTATTCAATGGCCACTGTAACTGGCTAGCTGGGTAAAAGTAATGAATAATTCCAGCGGAAATAATTCAATGGCAATCTTCCATTTTCCACTGTTAGCCATGCCATATGCCAATACGATCAGTAATATTGCCACAGTTCACAATAGACAACAGTCCACTGTATAAATACATTCCATCAACCTCAGCATCCTCATCCCTCCAACAGAATGCTTCACTTGTCCAGATTTCCCTCCTCACCGTCTACTCAGAAGCCAGTCCCTGTTGGGATGTTGAAATCTAAACGAGTAGCAGTAATGACTATATCCACACTGTGGAGTGACCGGAGGGTGCTCAACCAATGGCAGGATTTACAGGTAGAGGAGGAGGGTGAAGGAGAGACAGAGGAGAAAGGTGGGTTGAGAAGGCACACATTTGGTTTTCCATCGTCTTCCTCAGCAGACCTGTAAACATTGAAGAGAAGAGGTTGTAAATGTCACGAGTACTACGTGTTTCCATCCCCTTTTTATCATGCTCATTTTCAATTTGTGCATTAAAAACCCTTAATTACGCAACCAACTGTTTATCTTGATGCGCCCCATTCACAATATTTGCATAACGGTCGCGAGTGCCTATTTGCCCAGAAATTGTGTTACATCTTGTGCTACATTTTTGATCATGTGCTATTGATTTCTTTTTAAATTGCAGACTCTTCTGCTTGTATTGTCTTGATGTGTTGCTGATATTGGCTTGAACGAGGACTCTTATTTTTGAACAAATGAGGACAATGTAATTAGTTCAAATGACTTCAAATGCAGACCTCGTAGCCTAATCTTAAACTAACTACCTCTTAAACGTGGTACCTCTGCTGCATGTGTAGAGTGATAAGCTAACAGGTGACTTCAGCTCTGTTGTGGTGGTAATGTTGCTGCAAGGCAGTTGCGTTTTTAAAAAGGCAACAAAGGAAAAATACAGACTTTTCCCTAAAATCCTGCTGTTGGTTTATAAAGCATTGATTGGTTTAGGGCCAAAATACATCTCTGATCTGCTGCTACCTTATGAACCATCCCAACCCCTTAGGTCGTCTGGGATCAGTCTACTTTCTGTTCCCAGAGTCAGAACTAAACATGGAGAAGCAGTGTTCAGTTCTTCTGCTCCACATATCTGGAACAAAGTCCCAGAAAGCTGCAGGTCTGCTGAGAGCCTCAGCTCCTTTAAATCAAGACTGAAGACTTTTCTGTTTGCTGCCTTTAATTGAACCACATTCAAGGATATTAATACATTTCTGCATTTTACTACTGTATTTTATTTCTTACACTGTTTTTTTAATGTTTTAATGACTGTTTTTAATGTTTCAATGAATGTTCTTAATTGTTTTTAAATGTTTTTCTTTTGCCTTATGCTTTTTTTTTTTTTTAATGGTTTTATGTGAAGCACTTTGAATTACCTTGTTGTTGAAATGTGCTCTACAAATAAACTTGCCTAGCCTTGTCTTCAACAATCTTATTTCCTCAGTTAAAATGTTAAGAGTCAATTTGAATACTTAATGGATTGTTACATATTAGATCCTATGTTTTGTAAACCTTGAAGATGTAAATCCCGAGATATTAATGCAACTAATGATGGCTTGATTTACCACACTAATTTAGTCCTTTGTTAATGATAATATATTAGTTTGGCAATCAGGAATG